>NC_042619.1:305931261-306213489 GCF_901001135.1 Rhinatrema bivittatum
AAAATTCCCCACTCTCCATAGATGAAATCTTTTGATTTCCAGTCACCCTGAGCTTGTCTTGGATTAGAGGGGCAGCACAAAGTTTCTTCACCCATACACAACCTAGGAAGGCTCCCATACACACACACACCCCAGGGATAGAGAGCGGGGATGTTTGTGGGGGAGGGGAGAAGCCCTATATATAGAAAACCTCCCATACCAAAACAGCACTAACTGCCAGCACTGATTTCTACCTTTGAAAAGGCAAAACTGCAAATATTATACCAGGCCCTAAAACACCAATACACCTCCTATTAGGAAAACAGAACAAACCAGCTGCTATAGATCCCTACACAGAAACTACATGCTAGCAGAATATCTCACCCCCATCACACATGCAGAACAGACACAGACCTCACCAGATACACAATAAAGAAACCACAAGTATAAATAAAAATATGCAGACAAAAATTGAACTGGAGACCGCTACAAGCCAAACTCCTTATGCAGTGCAATAATGGAAAAATAGAATCACCATTCCTCATAAAACAAGCAATAAAATTACTCTCTCTCTCTTTCTCACATACACACACACACACACGCTCTCTCATCATGGTCTCGCTTTCTCATACACATACATTTTCACTTTTTTACATGTACTCTCTCACACACAACTCACATGCTCTATTAGTCTATTTCATACATGTTATTGCTGTCTCACACCACATACTATACACTCACACTTTCACATGCCCTTTCTCTTACATGCTCTATTACTCACACACACTCTGTGACTCATGTGGGGTCTCTTGGTCTCTTCTTTGACTGTTGATGGAAGCCCTGAGGGCCTGTTCCACTCTTCACTTGCTAGTGGGATAGGCTATACCAGGGATGACCTTAAGAGAGATGAGGGGCCCCGAATGAATCAGCCAGAAAGGGGCTCCCTACCCATGATTGAAGGAGGGGTTCCCTTCCTCAAGATTGTATTGGATTCCGGCGCAGTCGCTCCAGTTTAGCCGTCCTCCACATCACTCCTCCCCCAAGGATGATCCTGGTTTCTGCCAGAAGTCAGTTTCTTCTTTTTGGCCCCGGGGCTTCTTTGCTTTTTGGCTGCTGACATATTGAGTTCTGTTGGTGTGGGTGGGGTGGGTGATGCCCCCAATGACACCCCCTCCTCACCCCCTTAGAACGTCATTGCATAGGTGCTGTGAACCACGCAATGCCAGGTATCAGACAGTGATAGGCAACTCTGGTCCCCCAGTCACAAATGCCACTTGATTTTCAGGATAAGCTAAAATATGCTAATCAGCAGAGTCCAAAGACCAGATGTTTGCAAATACGTGTGACTTCTTGTCCTCTTTTTCTACAGGGTAGGGGCACATTAGGGTGCGTGTTACATCCAGAAGAGAAATCCAGTCACAAAAATACAGTTCATTATGGCTTCCTCTGATTCCCAAACTCCTTTCAGGATACCACACAGGAACTTCCCAGTCCGTGAGACTCCCTCTTTTGTACCTGAATCAAACTGGCAATTTCTCTTTCTCCTCTATATACACGGAGCATATTCCATGCACCAGAATAAGATCATTTTTACTCCAATGTCTCTCTAAGGTTTCTTCTGATAATTGACTCTGGGGCTGATGTAAGAAGGTGTGCTCGGCAGATTACTGATTGACAGGGAGCTCTGCGCACATAAAATGTGCATTCTGCCGAGACCACCTTATTACATCAGCCCCAGAGTCTGAAAGGCGGAATATAAATTAAAATAAATAGTGCCCTTTCATGCAACTCCCGTGCTGATGATGGCATTAGCTATTGCCCCCCAATGCAGAGAACAGTGCTGGCTTCCCTTGTGCTGGAAACCTAACTCCTAGTCAGAGCTGGAATAAAGTTTACAGGGCTAATGTTATGTTCCAGTGTTGGATCCTGCGGTCCAGGTTTGTGCATAAAATATGATTTGTGTGTACAAAAAATGTTTTCTGCATGCATAAGACTTTTATGCGCACTGCTTGTTTTTTTTGTGTGTATAAATCATGAACTTGAGAGACTCCTTTTTCCATCTGAGTTTAAAATATGCACTCTTCCTAAGCAAAAGACTGAATAGAAACATTTTAATTTGAGTTTGTGTGCTTTTTAACTTACAGTGCATTATCATACATTTGCTTACTGCTTCAGGACTTAAGTATTTTGTACCGCATGGGTTAAAATTCTGGTCCTGTGGTAGAAATCACTGCTGCCAGAAACTCCTCAGTTACATAACACACACTCCCTGGTATTTCCACTTCTCCAATAATTCATAAATCTGGGTAACTCCCACTAAAGCAAGGAACTAGGGAAAGCTTTCCCCTTACTAGGACTCTTTCCAAGATCCCTGCTCAGAGGCCCTCAAGTTTGCTCCAAGCAGTTACTCCCTCTTTTAACATAGTAACATAGTAATAACGGCAGAAAAAGACCAAATGGTCCATCCAGCCTGCCTAGCAAGTTTCTTATGGTAGCAACTGCTGCTCTGTGCAGGAACTCCCATGTTTCTTTAAGGGTAGAACCTGCCGCTCCATGCAGGCTACCCCCAAATCTTATGTTAAGAGTAGTAATATTTACAATCAAAAACCAAGCAACTATCAAACCAATAACAAACTTACTGCGAACAATATTTTTACGTGGGAGGCAGGCTTCTTGATAATTCAGACAATATTGCTTGAATATGCTTTGCTTTTGGACTTGGCCTTCTGGTATCTGTTTGTTTGTTC
Source organism: Rhinatrema bivittatum (assembly GCF_901001135.1). NCBI lineage: Eukaryota > Metazoa > Chordata > Amphibia > Gymnophiona > Rhinatrematidae > Rhinatrema > Rhinatrema bivittatum. The sequence goes on from NC_042619.1 coordinate 305,933,988, forward strand.
TGTAATCTTAATATCTATATGTACTCAGTTATGTCAGTAATGCAAATATATATTATATATATATATATGTTAGATAATAGGATTAATAATGGCAATATTAGTAATACAGTGTGACACATCCATTACATAAACAGTCCAGTGTGGAAAGGCTCAGGGTAGCAGCGTTTTGGTCTGTTAGTCTTCTTCTGTGTTCCTTCTTCTCTTTTTTGCTTTGCCTGTTTGAATCAGTCTTTTATTCCTCCATATAGTAAGGGACCCCTTGAAAGTAGATTGGGTCAGAGGTAACCTTATCTTTCTGCCAGCAGAAAGCAATTGTGTTATGATCTGCAAGCAGTGGGGGATGTGTAAGCAGAAAGCATTGTCAGGCTGATACAATACCATGCGCTGGCCACAGTGCATGGCGTAACACGCGATTGGATACATGTCCGTAACCCCCGAGGCAAGACAGGGCTTAGCGCGGCCAAAACACGTGTCCAACTGAGCACGTAGCTAATAGCACTCATCACATGTAAATCTGTGTTAATGAAGGAATTAGCTATTCTCCCCCCATGCAAAAAAAAAAAATGTTGCACCTGATGTGCTCATTTTTACCCTTAGAAATGAACGCCTGTCCCGGAGGAGGCGCAATTCTTGAGCAGCCTAAAAAGTGTACAGAAAAGCAGAAAATACTGCTTTTCTCTAGTTCCTACGATTTAATATCGTGGTGATATTAAGTTGGAGGAACCGAAAGAGGAAAAACCTTAAAATAAATAAATAAAACCGTGTGCTGGCAGTCAGGTTAGGAAAAAGGATGCCCAATTAATGAATGTCCAGTTTCCTAACCCATGGCTGTGCACGGGTTAGGAAACTGGACAACTTGTAAAATTGAATGTCTGTTTTCCTAACCCACTGACCGCCACCTCTCCTGGGCACCCGCTGCCAAGGAGGTGCTAGGGGTGGACAGTTTCCCCAGCGCCTCTTTTTACCATAGCAGCCCATTTAAATATTACATCAGGTGCTTCGGAGAGGTGCTTCGGTGCACGTTAGGAGAGCGGGCGCTTAATCATGAGCACCATTTTCCGCACGCCAATATTGCTTCAGCCAGTGTATGGGGGGATTAGGTGTCAGGGACATTTCTTTGCATCCCTGCACATTTGTAAGTTGAGTTAACCGGTTCTGAGTTGACCAGGCCCAGAACCGGTTCTCTCCATGCCTCTGTATTGTTTGTGTGTGGCTCTGAATTCATCAATAGTCAGACTCAGGCTAATTACAACCTTTTATACAGTTACATGTAGCTATTTGCAGCGACGTGCTGGGGGCTTCAAAGTCCTTCTTTAACACAGACTCTATTTTCCTGTCCTGCGCATCCTTAAGGGCCTCTCCTCCTTCCATTAGTGCTCTTGGACACTGAACAAGCCAGAGCATCCACTTTCAGAAATCTGAACTTATCTCTCTTCTGTGACACTAAGGGATACAGTTTAGCTAAAGAGCAAGTCTCCCTTAATATTTGTTTCAGGAGAGATGTACTCCAGATCAATTAAACCCTTCACAGCTCTATGTAGAGGAAAGTATTTTGAGAGTTCTTATACCATAATCAGATCCTCGGCTGAAATGGCCACCTCTTTCTTCTTAATCGCCGTAATATTTAAGGTATGCGAGAATTGAGAAAACAAGGATGAAAGCTCCTCTTTTATGAGAAAGACGCACCATAGAAGAGCCATTCTTTCCCTCAGAAGGGAACTCATCCTCTTCCAACTGTCCCTCGTTAAGCATATCTGTAGGCCCCTTAAATTCCTCCAGGGAGTCTTCAGAATCAGAAAGCAACTCATCTTTCTTCTCTTCCTCACCCTTGGGCCTTTTTCTGTAAAAAGCTCCTGTTCCAGAGGGAACAGGAAGCATTGTAGCAGAAACCAGGCCCTTACTCTTCCCCATACAAAAACCTGATGTAAACCTTTGAGAAACTCTGCTGAAGCCCACTCTCTGTTCTCAAAAGCTCAGCCTCAATGAATTGGTTAAGTCTCTAAGGTGCCACCCATGTCATTTCTGCTGAAGTTGAGGCCCAGGCCATGGAAAAGGCCTGCAAGGCTGAAAAGGTATTATGGTTTGCTCCCCCAGAGTGGAGGAGTTAGCAATCTGTTAGGGTTTAGACTGCGAAGTTAGTAATCTGTAAGAGTGAACTCCCCAGGAGGGAGGAGTTAGCAATCTGATAGAGGTTTGCTTCTCCAGAGGGGAGGAGTTAGCACTCTGTTATAATCTCTGTGCTGCGTTGCAATCTGTTATGGTTCTGATGTCTGATGGGCGGAGACATTAGATGAGAGCTAGCACTCTGTTATGCTCAGCTCCTGAAGTGGGAGGAGTGAGCACACTGTAATAAATAGGTGAATCCTTGGGCCGATGGCAGCACCCCCAGGAGGATATCCTGAGAGGGACCACCGCCTAGGCTTGAGTATGGAGATAGACACAGATAGTTCTTTTATTAGACAGGTTAGTAGAACCACCAGAGGTGGCAGTAGTGAGCTGGTATGCCCGGCAGGGCTGAAGTCCCTCAGATACTGGAACTGCGATCCCAGGGTTGCTGAGCTGTAGGGAGACTATAGATAGTTAGTAGACAGGGTATGCTGTATACATATCCAGTAGTAGACGACAATCTCACATATAATCTTAAAGAGGCTCAGTTGCTGGAAAGAGGCCCTCGAGGAGCGAGTACCTGGTTCCAGGGACAGGTCTGAGAGAGCGGTGGCAACTCACGATTGTCTGTATCTGTAATGGCTTCTAGGCAGTAGAGAATCTTCAGAGTCTTCAGGAACATAGGCCCTCGAGGAGCGAGTACCGGTTCCTATCTGCAATCTGAAATAGAGAAAAGAGATAGGGATGTGAATCGTGTCCTCGATCGTCTTAACGATCGATTTCGGCTGGGAGGGGGAGGGAATCGTATTGTTGCCATTTGGGGGGGTAAAATATCGTGAAAAATCGTTAAAAATCGTTAAAAATCGAAAAATCAAAAAATCGAAAAACCGGCACATTAAAACCCCCTAAAACCCACCCCCGACCCTTTAAATTAAATCCCCCACCCTCCCGAACCCCATCCCTCGCCGGAACATCGTTAAAAATCGAAAAATCGGCACACTAAAACCCCCTAAAACCCACCCCCGACCCTTTAAATTAAATCCCCCACCCTCCCGAACCCCCCCCCAAATAACTTAAATAACCTGTGGGTCCAGCGGCGGTCCGGAACGGGCTCCTGCTCCTGAATCTTGTCGTCTTCAGCCGGCGCCATTTTCCAAAATGGCGCCGAAAAATGGCGGCGGCCATAGACGAAAAAGATTGGACAGCAGGAGGTCCTTCCGGACCCCCGCTGGACTTTTGGCAAGTCTCGTGGGGGTCAGGAGGCCCCCCACAAGCTGGCCAAAAGTTCCTGGAGGTCCAGCGGTCCAGCGGTCCAGCGGTCCAGCGGTCCAGCGGTCCAGCGGCCTCCTGACCCCCACGAGACTTGCCAAAAGTCCAGCGGGGGTCCGGAAGGACCTCCTGCCGTCCAATCTTTTTCGTCTATGGCCGCCGCCATTTTTCGGCGCCATTTTGGAAAATGGCGCCGGCTGAAGACGACAAGATTCAGGAGCAGGAGCCCGTTCCGGACCGCTGCCGTTCCGGACCGCCGCTGGACCCGCAGGTTATTTAAGTTATTTGGGGGGGGGTTCGGGAGGGTGGGGGATTTAATTTAAAGGGTCGGGGGTGGGTTTTAGGGGGTTTTAGTGTGCCGGCTCACGATTCTAACGATTTATAACGATAAATCGTTAGAATCTGTATTGTATTGTGTTCCATAACGGTTTAAGACGATATTAAAATTATCGGACGATAATTTTAATCGTCCTAAAACGATTCACATCCCTAAAAAGAGAGCGAAGCCCCCGAGGAGCGGGTACCCCTGGTAAGTCCGAGGAGGCAGAGTAGCTTGGATGAATCTGTATTCATAGACCGAGTTCGATAGTCCTTAGTCCTTGCTAACTCGAATAGTAAGCACAAGTGAAGACCTTTTATGTTGGAAGCGGATGACGTCAATACAGGGGAACGCCCCTGAGGTTCGTGCCCTTGCTGCTATATACTTCAGAGCGCACGCGCCCTACTTCATCAGGAACATGGCAGATCCGCAGCGTCGAGCCGGTCCGGGGACACCGGTGAGAAGCGGCATGGAGATACCGCAGCAGCAACCCGTCCATCAGGCCCGGAGGGAGTCGCCATAGAGGTAGAGAGGGTGGAGCGAAGGCGAAGAGCAGGCCCGAACGCAACAAAAGGGAGGAACTATCCCTTTAAGGGCTGCTGTCGTACTGCACTCCTACCCTGAAACAGCTGATGCTTGATCAGCGGGATTGGGTAAGGGAGTATCTAGCTTCTTTTCACTCACCTGGTAGGCTGAAGCCAGCATGGATGTCTATAAGAAGTGACGTCAGCAAACCTGTTGATCCCTAGCTCCATCTGCTGGTTAGTGGATATAACCCACTTGTCTGGAAGGGTCTGACTGGATGAAGAAGGGTTGCAACTTTAGCTGCAATTTTGAGACTAATATCACTCCTGTTCTTCTTATACTATAGAAATGGTGAAATTGTCCACCTTTAGCTTGGATATACCCTCAATAAGAAAACCTCAACCTGTTTCCAATAAAAAAAAAATCATTACTTGTCATTGACCCTTTAATTTCTTTCATACACTGGAGGCAGTCCAGAGAAGGACAACCTAAAAGGTGGAGGGTCTACATAAAATGACATATGAGGAGTGATTGAAGAACCTAAATATGTACACCCTGGAGGAGAGGAGGAGCAGGGTTGATATGATACAGACTTTCAGATACTTGAAAGATTTTAATGATCCATGGTCAACAACAAACCTTTTCCGTTGGAAAAAAATCAGTAGAGCTAGGGGTCACGATTTGAAACTCCAGGGAGGAAGACTTAGAACCAATGTCAGGTGGTATTCCTTTACAGAGAGGGTGGTGGATGCCTGGAATGCCCTTCCGGAGGAGGTGGTGAAGACTAAAACTGTGAAGGATTTCAAAGGTGCATGGGGTAAATACTGTGAATCCATAAAGGCTAGAGGATGGGAACGAAGAGAAGAGCCAAGGGGGTGGCTTGCTGAAATGGTGATGGCTACTACCTGCTGATGTTGTGTTCCGCGGCCGTGGCGCCCCCCCCAACCATGGCCTCCTACCTTGTCCGCGGCGTTCTTTCGCTGCGGGAGCCCCGGGGGAGGGCTCTGACTCAGGCCGTCGCTCCAGCGCGGCCTCCGATGCTGCTCGCTGCAGGGGGAGCTGTCCTGCTCCCCCCTCGCAGCGTCTCTCCTCCACAGGGGAAAATCCAAGATGGCCGCCGCCATCCTTAGGCGCGAGGCCGCGCCTCCTCTACAGATTTAAAGGGACCTAATCCCTTTAACTGGCTTCACCTGTTCCTGATCAGCCTGGGCAGGGGAAGTATAAAGGGAAGCTTCCTCCGCTCATTCAGTGACTTGGCAACATCCTTCAGCGCTGTCTAGTCGGCTTGCTTCGGTGAGTTCCTTGAGCTTTGGATCTTGTTCCTGTTTCGTCTTGGTGTTCCCAGTTCCTGACTTCGGATTGGCTTACAGTGATTCTCTGGTGTGCGACTTCGGATTGGCAAGCGGTGATTCTCTGGCATGTGACTTCGGACTGGCAAGTGGTGATCCCTCGGTGTGCGACCTCGGACTGGTGAGCGACGACTCTTTGACACTCGACCTAGGACTCCTTCTAGACTACCGTCTCCAAGGGCCCGCCTAAGTCCCAGCGGCCCGGGTCCCTATGGGCTCCTCCCGGGGGGCCACGGGCTTCCAGGGCGAAGCTCCAGTCAGCCCTTGCACAACACCCTGACCTCTCAAAGGTCCACCTAAGTCCCAGCGGTCTGGGTCCCTACGGGCTCCTCCTGGGGGGACCACAGACTTCCAGTGGTGAAGGCACAGCTCCTCTTCTCGTCTCTTCATCCGCCTCCGCAGTTGCTTCAGGCCCCAGTGCCAAGGGTCAGCTGGTCCCGTCTTCTGCTCTGCCTCGCCACCCGAAGAGAGAACTTACGGATCCTCCGAAAGGTATACCATCCTCCCATCTGCCAAGGGTTCACAAGCCTGAGCATAACAGGTGATTACTACCCTTATGCAATAAGTCTTCACATGGGTAATGCAACTCCAACATTGCTCTCTGCTTCAACAGCAAGGGGAAATGTGGAAAAGAGGATTTACATTCAGACAACATCCAACAAGGCATTGATCTGTGTGTTGCATCCGTCGGTCACAGACGGCTGCGACCACTCTGCCTCACCTGTTTTTTGCCCTTCTCCGCCTCCATGGGTAAGATGTCTGCCTCCAGTGCCGAGTGCCGAAACCCTCGGCGTTTCCAACTCAGCATGGGCGTTCCCATCTGCCATGCTCCTTCCCGTGGCCTCCTAGGGCATGTGCGCGCACGCTGCCTACACTTACCTACACGTCATGGCGGGAACCTCGGGGTCATCCCCACCGCATGACGTTCATACCTCCGGGTATTTAAGCCTCCGCTCTACTCAGAACGAACGAGTTAGCAAGGACCGGTTTAGCTACTCTGACCACTTCTAAGCTGCATGCTTAGACTCCTCGCTACACTCTGGGGTATCTCACTCCTAAAGAAGCTCTGGGCACCCGCTCCTCGGGGGCTCTCGCTTCCAACTACCCTTCAGGGTTTCTTCCACTAACTAGACAACCGCTCCTCGGGGGTCTTTCTTCTCTTTTCAGGATTCTGCGCTTCCAGGTACTCGCTCCTAGAGGGTCTATCCAGCTCAGAGTATCCTGCACCATGGACCTCGGGTCCCACCGTCACCATCCACCAGGGGGATTCCTGCACTATTCTTCAGTGAGTACCTCTATGATCCAGCTCTCCAATTCCACCCACCAGGTTTGGCTTATCCCACTCTGCGGAACACTACCAACCTTCTACATCTGGGTGAGACCTAGTCATCTGAGGCTGTCTGAACTTATTGGCACCTTGCTGGACTTCTGTGCCATATCCTCCTGCACCATTATCATCATTCTACAGCAGTACAATAAAGCTTTCCATCTCCAGTGTCTGCTCTCTGAGTCTAGCATATTGCTGTGGTTCCCCACGGGGCCCCTGCCTGTGGGAGGAGTCATCACTACTGCGACTCCACACTATGCCTCAAACCCAACACTGTGCAGTCTGGGTAAACAAGCATCGGGGTAACTTGCTTGATGCGGCGGTTACTACCCTTAACCATTAAGCCTTATGATTTACCTTTGATGCAACTCCAAAATTACTCTCTGCATCAAAGGCAGGGGGTGGCAGGAAATTCGAATCAAACAGTTACCAACAAGGGCCCTGAACTTGGTGGTCGGTGAAACAGATAAGTATGGGAAAATAAGTGTGGGAGCTTGCTGGACAGACTGGATGGGCCGTTTGGTCTTTTTCTGCCATCATTTCTATGTTTCTATGTTACTTATTTGGTACTCCTTTGGATTACGAGGAAGATGAAACTATAATCTGCATAAATAAAATATTCAACCCTCAGGGACTTTAAAATTTTACCTAAGGGGTACAGATAAATATAAAATAAGATGGCTGAGAAGGCCAATCCTTGTGGCACCCTGAACTCTATTTTCTTCCATGATGATGTATTGTCTCCAAATCAAACTTGTTTTCTTCCCATCAGAATAGAGGTGAACCAGTCTAATATCCCTACTGATTGCAAACAACTTCACATAACAACATGGTTGAATCAAATAGTGCTGAAAAATCAAGCTGGATACAGTAACACTGTTGGCTGTTACAGAAAGGGCGGTCTTGAGCGTGGGCAAGCTCAGAGGCCTTTGCAATCTGCTGCGCTGCCCTGGCTGGGAGCGCTAGGGGTGAGATGTGTGCCCCTTGCGGTAAGACGGACCTCGTCTAGGGTTGGAGGTGACCAGGCCCCTGCCGACCTGCATGCCTGGATGAGGCCAACCACGCAAGGTTGGTCTCTAAGTGGTCCTCTGACTACTCCCAGTCCTTTCGGACCTGCTACAGGGAGCAGCACAGGCGGCAGGCCGGACAAGAGACGAGGGCGGACAAGGGCTGCAGCTTGAAGGCTGAGACGAAGGCTTCAGGACTCAGGAGAAGAACACAAGGCATCGACATCCAGAAAGGCGAGCAGATGGAAGCTCCGGTCTTATAAGGCATCTGAGACTAGAGTAGGTGAAGTCTCAAGGCAACAGAAATGTCCAAGGCAAGGATGACTCTTACGGACCTTGGGAAATCCAGACAAGACGAAAAGGACTTGGAAGACTCAGACAAAGACAAGTGGGCACTGTTCCTCAGGGTGCCCTACACAGCCCACTACTCAGGGCGGACCCAATGGGCCATCCTGTTCTCTACACGCCCTACACAACCTTAGAAGGCTGGTCACAGACCACGCGGGAGCGGGGCATGCTCAGGAAAGAATCCAACTGGCAGGGGCTCCAGTGACCGGAAACAGGAACTGAACGGAATGGATTTACCCTCGGGGGTGGCCATCTGGAGGCCTCGAGGAGCTGGAACATTGCAGGAACAGACATCAGGAAGATCAGGTACATAAGGACCTCTAGCCATAGAGGACGTCAGGCCTTCTGGAACATCAGGAGGGCAGAGACGGAGGTCGTCAGGCTCAGGAAAAGAATCCAATTGGCAGAGGCTCCAGTGACCAGAAACAGGAACCGACGGAACGGATTTACCCTCGGGGGTGGCCATCTGGAGGCCTCGAGGAGCTGGAACATTGCAGGAACAGACATCAGGAAGATCAGGTACATAAGGACCTCTAGCCATAGAGGACGTCAGGCCTTCTGGAACATCAGGAGGGCAGAGACGGAGGATGTCAGGAACATCAGGACATCAGAGGCTGGGATCAGGAACAGCAGAACGAAACGAAGCGGGATCCCTTGGAATACTGGAACACCAAGCAAGAGCAGGAACATGGAGTCCAAAAGGAAGGAGCAGTTCCTCAGACGACTGGCTCATCATGAAGGCAAAGCTGACTGGAAGTTGAAGTCCTTTTACAGGGCTGAAGACATGCAACTCCCTTGGAGGAGTTTGGATGGGTCACATCTAGCTGGCCCTATAACTGAGGAGACGTGCTGCGGGCCGGCCCCTAGGGAGAAGGGTGTGGCCCAAACCAGGAAGTCCATGCAGACCCAAGCAAGCCTCAGCAGGCCCCAAGGACATTGAAGGCCTCCCAGGCCCTGGAGCAAATCCTGGATAGTTCATAGGCGAGACCCCAGCTTCGGAGTGGCCTCCAGGAAAGAGGTGAGAAGCCTCCCATAGCACAGCTACAGGAGGATTCATAACACTGGCCAGAGTAGGGGTGCACTCGTATTGAATTTCAAAGGGAGTTATGGTCTGTGAAGAACTGTATTTATTTATTTATTTAAAAGGTTCTTATATACCACATATACACACATTGGTGGATCTAGGCGATTTACAATTAACATACATAAAATCAATAACATAATCAGAGATAAAACAAGCAAAGGAATAGTAAAGATACAGATAACTTAAGGCACTTCTAAGAAAAATTAACTCTGGGGGTTTGGAAAAGCCATAGAGAATAACTAAGTTTTTATTGCTTTTTTGGCAGTAAGTTTGTTTGTTTGTTTGTTTGTTTGTTTGTTTATTTATTTATTTATTTATTTATTTAATTAAAGGTTTTTATATACCGGCATTCATGATAAAATCACATCATGCTGGTTTACATTAAAACAGTGGTGCACAGAAAGAAAAAACAAACTGGAACTGTAGTGCGGAAGAAAGCAGTTACAAAAAACAGGGATGCTTAAACTGGGAGAGGAAGGAAAAAGAAAAGGTTAATAGCATTTTAAATATTTACAACGAACAGTTAAATGAGCTGGTTGTGTTATAGAACTTGAAGTTGAAGTTGACGGATATAGTTTGGTATGGAGTTCCATAATTTAGGACCAGCCACAGAGAAGGCACAGATTCTAGTGAGGTCTAAATGGGCAGTTTTAACAGTGGGTATGTCGAGATAGGTTTTTTTCGGAGGAACGAAGGTGGCGAGGTGGTCGATATAAACGGAGAGTAGAGCATACCATATTGAAGAAGTATTATGAAGTAATGAGTGAATAATTTTCAAAATTTTATATTGTATTCGTTGAATTGGTAACCAGTGAAGTTGTTTAAGTATGGGGGTTATATGAGCATTTCGAGGGGTATTGGTAAGGAGTCTAGCAGCACAGTTCTGAATTAGTTGAAGTGGTTGAACTGAGTATTCTGGGAGACCGAAATATGGAGAATTACAATAGTCAATGCATATTAGAATTAGAGACTGTAAGACTGAGCGACAATCATTGGGAAAAAGTAAAGGTTTGAGGTTTTTTAGTAATTAAGTTCTGTAAAACATAGATTTTGTAACAGTTGAAATGTGAGATGACATGGAAAGTTTAGAATCAATAGTGACACCTAAGTTGCGAGCATGGTTGGCGTAATTGTATGGTGTGGTTATCAAAAATAAATGTTGAGGGTGGGGTGCAAGCAGAGCTGGGAATGGTAGTGTTATGGTTAATGGTGTTTGGGTGGATCCTTGGACACTATGGCAGCTGACCACGCCCACGGGGGGCAGTCCCGTGAGGGACCACAGTGTCAGGCTAGACTCTGAACACACAAACACAGATTTGAATCTTTTATTAAACAGTTTGAATGGCCACCAGAGGTGGCAGTAGTGAGTAGTGGTGTAGAGCCTGGCTGGGCACGTCTCACACAGAACGCTGGAACAGCAGATTCTCTGCAAGGCAGTGCTGAAGGGGAAAGAGATAGAGTTATGAGCACACAATAAGAATAACATTCAGAGTCCCAATGTAGAAATAGGAGAAGCTCCGAGGCAGGGAGAGCAGGCCCTTGAGGAGCGAGTACCTGATCCTTTAGAGCAGAGAGACTCGGTAGCATTGTACTCACTTAGCAGTAACAGAGATTCCACTAGATGAGAGTTCTGGCACCGGAGCAGAGAGCAGGCCCTCGAGGAGCGAGTACCTGGTTCCAGTGAAGCAGTACTGTGGAAAGAGATGGTTTCTGTACTCACTGATGGTAGCTGTAAGTTAGCTCTTCCAAGTAGAAGGATAGAGGTTGCAGGCAGCGACGCAGGGAACATGGGCCCTGGAGGAGCGAGAACTGGTTTCCTGATAGCACCTGAAAGAAGCAAAGAGACCCCCGAGGAGTGGGTACCCCGTTAGAGACCCCGAAGGGTAGTAAGAGTTCCAGATAACTCTGGAGTGGCAGAGTAGCTTAGGAAGGAAGAGCGAATCCCACCCATAAGAATCCTGTTGCTAACTCAACAAGCTAGCAAATACTATAGGCAGATATACCCGGAAGTCGTGATGCCAGAACAGGGGAATGCCCCTGAGGTTCGCGCCAACGTAGAGTTAAAGACGCCTGTTTTTCCATATATATGTTTTTATGTGTGTAGTGAAACCCAAATAATATAAAAACATATATATGGAAAAATAGGAAGGCGTGAGAAGCAAGAAAGAGGACACATATAAAATAAAATAAATGTGTTATAAAAATTGAATGTAAAAACCTTTTGAAGTAATAATATTTATAAACATTGATAGGTGCTATTTGTTTTTTAATTGGTATGAATGTAGTATGTGTGAGAGATGTATGAGTTAGTTAGATTGTAATTGTCTAGATAGATGTTTATGTACATTTGGTTTGAATAAATATGTACATTGAATTTGTAAAGACGGTATTTTCTCTATGTGTGTTATTGATGTATTCATGGTGAGGGCGCACTTTTTCACTTGGCCATAGGTACAAAATGGCCTGGCTACGGCGCTGGGTCTGTGACTTCTTACCAAGGGCAGTCAGTGAAACAACAGTTATGGAGGGAAGTAAGAAGGGGAAATCTCTGGATAGCTTTGAATGAAGGCTCATTGCACCACAGTTTTATTTGTGGACAGTTAGATTTGACCTTGATGCACAAAGGAACAAGAGGAAGCAGCTGGGCTAAAAAAAAAAACCCCCAACAAAACAGAGAGAATCAAGAAAAATAATTTGTAATGGTTATCAGTGTCTAATGGGAGATGACTCACCGCTTGTGCTAACCTCTTCTCCTTCTCCTGATGGCAGGGTCATCAGATATAGTGTGCGATCTTCTCAGGGTGAAGGGTAAAGACATTCTCTACATTGGCGATCACATCTTCGGGGACATCTTAAAATCCAAGAAGCGGCAAGGATGGCGCACGTTCCTGGTGGTGCCTGAGCTGGCAAAGGAGCTTCAGGTCTGGACAGAGAAGAGTGGTAAGTCACAGCCCTCCTCTCCTCGGAATGAAGAAATGGAGGTCTTAGGTCTGAATCTACAGCACAAGGCTGTAGTAGCCAAGGTTCATCTCAGAGAAACCGGGATTCCCTGCAGCTCCCGTTCCCCTTTTGATTTTCTCACCTTGGATAATGAATAAGGCAGGTATAAATCTTTTTAAATTGATAAATTTGACCAACATAAGAATTTCCAAGGATGATATTATAATGAACTTTCAAAAACCACATATGACACAGATACATGGTTTGTTAGGGCAAAAGACCAAAGAACCAGTGAGTCCATCTTATTCCGATTGTCGTGTGATCTCCAAACCTCATACGACGTCTCTGGATAATTCTGATGTTGGAGGGTCTTCCTTTAGGTTTCCAGGTAGGCATAGAGATTTTGCTCATGGGGGGGGGGGGGACACATTAGGGTCCCTGTATCAGCAGAGAATAGCAGGTAGAAAGAGAGGACACTCAGAGCAGCGATTGTGGTCACATCAGGATGAGACTGGAGAGCAAGTTCCACATTAATCCTGGAGGAATTAACATGTAAGGAGAAGTTTATGTTAAACAAATTTAACTTCTCTGTTCAGTTTGAACACAAATGCAAATTCATTCACATTTAATCCCCAGTGTAAGCAGATTTGGGAGTAAAGCCAGTTAACTAATCCAGGAGTGGTAGGGTTTGTATAGAAAGCAGTACTAAGGCCACAAGCCCCACAGGGGAGCCTGAGCCCTATTCACCATGCCTCACCTCTCTTTAATCCAATCTAATTGCTCCCACATCCAGAGCACTTTTTTTATTTTTATTATTAGGCACCCCCACGTAGCAGATTGGCTGGTGAGAGGGAGGGGATGACAGGGAGGAGAGGTTTCTGGGTGGGAAACTCTGGCCCTGATTTTAGTTGATGGGGAAACTGTGATGGTAACACTCTTGCTCCTCTGGAGACAGTATTGGAAGGTCTTCTCCACAACCCAGTCCCGTGCTGCTGTCTCGCCATCAGTTAGCAAAAGAAAGATGAGGAACAAATGATTAAGAGTCTCAGAGGCTGGCACTGGCGTCTCATAGAAAGGGAGCAGTATATCAGTCCGTGGCGTCCACCCAGATCGGAGCCGGCCTCTGAAGGATTAGAAGAGTGAATCTGAAGCATGCGTTGCAACTGTCCACACACCTAAGCTGAGGTTCACAGTAAAAGGGACTTTATGTTCCAGTCCTTGAACTTTCACCTACTCAAAATACTTGCTTCCAAAACTAACATCAATCTGTGAGGAAGAGGCCTTTTTTCGCAGCCGAGATCCAATCCCACCCATCTGTGTTTATTCTTTGCAGAGCTCTTTGAAGAGCTGAAGAATCTGGACATTTTCCTGGCCGAGCTGTACCAGTGAGTATCACGCTTCTTCCGTCTTATGCCATCCTTTGTCAGATCCGGCAGGCCTCGGTGCTGAGTGAAACGTAACGCAACTTAAGGAGAGGAGGGAGGCAGAGGGGAGAGAAGGGAAGAGAGAAAAGCAGGAGGGGAGGGAGAAGAAAGCTTAGGAACAATGAGAAGAAAACTTGGTAGAAAGGGTGAGGTGGAAGGAAATAGGGGAGGAGAAAGCTTATTAAATAGGCATGGAGAGACTGTAGCTGAACATAAGCAGTGCCATGCTGGGTCATACAAATGTCCATCGGGCCCAGCCTCCTGTCTCTGGCAGTGGCCAGTCTGGGTCACTTGAAAGAACCCAGCAGATCTCAATGGGGAGATCAATTCCTTCTTACGCCCAGGAGCAAGAAATGGCAATGCCCAAGGCTACCTGGCTAATAATTGTTAATGGACTTGTCCTTCAGAAACTTGCCCAAGGCTTCTTAAAATCCAGCTCTAGTACTGGCCTGGCCCACATCCTGCAGCATAAAGATTGTTATGGCAGAGCGGACGCATTGGGTGCATTGTGTTTTCTTTCCTCAGAAACATGGATAGTGGAAGCAGTGAGCGACCAGATGTCACCTCCATCCAAAAGCAGATCCAGGTAGAGAGGTGGGGGAATGGGCTTCTTATTGCTGAGTGTGTTACTCTTCCTCAGACTCCAACCTGCCACTTCGTTTTTGATTAAGCCTTTCATATTTTGACCTAGCGGGCTCCTCCTTCCCCCCCCCCCCCCCCCAGCTCAGTCAGGGCCTGCTGCAACCAGGACTACATTGCCCAGAAGTTTCATCCACAGCTTCCTCGGGTTTTCCCTCCACTTAATTTTCTCTCCCATGCTCCTGTGGCTGAGAGGCAGACTGCGGTCACCTCATGAACTTGGCACACTTGCACTCTTGAGTATTAGCTGGGACTCCCATCTGGGGGCGCTGGACGCTGCCTCTATAGCATCCAAAGCCCCAGTTGGACCTGGAAATCAAATCTGGGTCTCCCATAGGGTGGCCCTCAGCACTGCTACTAGGGCCATCGCCTTTCCTCCCCTTTTCCTACTCTGAATGTCTTGCTTTCCCACCGTGGCATGAGAGGGGAGCGCGCAGTGAGTGAGGCGGAGAGTTCAGCATGAGTGTCCTTTTCCTCTCCATTAATTCTGGGCTGCAGTTGGATATAGTCACCGGTTACCAAACAACCTCACCCTCTCCAGCAATTTATTTGCTTCAGTGTGAAAACAAGGGGCTATTGCCTTAAAATGAACTTGAGCCCACTTTGTGAAGTCCCCCAAATGGTCTGGATTTTCACGCTATATCCACACCAAACATTCCCAAGCATACAAGGGAAGTTTTGAATTGTGGTAACCCTGAGATTAGCAGGGGGAGGAATAATACAATACCAACATTCTCCTTTCACCAACACTCACCCTGCTAATCCACACTCTCTCTATCTCCCCCACAACCACTTCCCCCTCTCCAGGGATGACCCCAGCATTGTTGCTCTTCCTCCCTGCCACCCCCACTATAAATCACAGCAGCCTGACTTCTGTGCTCCTTCATTCTACCCTCAGTTCAGTTCCAACATAAGAACATGCCATACTGGGTCAGAACAATGGTCCATCAAGCCCAGCATCCTGTTTCCAACAGTGGCCAATCCAGGCTATAAGTACCTGGCAAGTACCCAAAAAGTAAGTGTATCTGATGCTACTGATGCTAGGAATAGCAGTGGCTATTTTCTAAGTCAATTTAATTAATAGCAAGTTCTCCTCCAAGAACTTATCCAAACCTTTTTTAAACCCAGCTCCTCTAAATGCACTAACCACATCCCCTGGCAACAAATTCCAGAGTTTAATTTTGTGTTGAGTGAAAAAGAACTTTCTCTGATTAGTCTTAAATGTGCTACATGCTAACTTCATGGAGTGTCCTCTAGTCCTTCTATTATCCGAAAGAGTAAATAACCGATTCACATTTACCCGTTCTAGACCTCTCATGATTTTAAACACCTCTATCATGTCCCCCCTCAGCCGTCTTTTCTCCAAGCTGAACAGTCCTAACCTCTTTAGTCTTTCCTCACAGGGGAACTTTTCCATCCCCTTTATCATTTGGTCACCCTTCTCTGTACATTCTCCATCGCAACTATATCTTTTTTGAGATGCGGCAACCAGAATTGTACAAGGTATTCAAGGTGTGGTCTCACCATGGAGCGATACAGAGGCATTATGACATTTTCCGTTTTATTCACCATTCCCTTCCTAATAATTCCCAACATTCTGTTTGCTTTTTTGACTGCTGCAGCACACTGAGCCAACGATTTCAATGTGTTATCCACTATGACACCTAGATCTCTTTCTTGGGTGGTAGCACCTAATATGGAACCTAACATCGTGTAACTAAAGCTTGGGTTATTTTTCCCTATATGCATCACAGGAAAATTAGTTCTTAACTGTTAATTTTCGTTCCTGTAGTACCAAGGATCAGTCCAGACTGCTGGGATGTACCCAAGCTGCCCTAAAAGGGGTGGGACCTGGAGAGTCTCGTGCAAAGCACACTGCTACCAAAAGAATCCACGCTCGGATCCTGCACATCTAACCGGTAATGTTTAGCAAACGTGTGCAGGGATTTCCAAGTGGCCGCCTGACAAATTTCTTGAGGTGAGACACATTGGCTCTCTGCCCAGGATTCTGCTTGCGACCAAAGAGAATGCACCTTAAGACCATCCGGGACTGGTAGTCCATGACAAATGTAAGCTGAAGCAATAGCGTCTTTCAACCAGTGGGCAATGGTAGTCTTTGAAGCCTTATTCCCTTTCTTAGAACCACTCCACAACACAAAAAGATGATCAGACAATCGAAACAAATTTGTGATCTCCAAGTACCGCAAGAGGACTCTACGGACATCCAATCTCCTGAGATCCTTATTCTCATCAGGAAACGCCGGTAACTCAACCGTCTGGTTGACATGAAAGGCCGAGTCTACCTTTGGAAGAAAGGAGGGTACTGTGCGAAGAGAAATACCCGAATCAGAAATACGCAGAAAAGGCTCTCGACATGACAAGGCTTGGAGCTCCGAAACCCGCCTAGCCGAACAGATAGCCACGAGAAACACCTTTAAGCGTTGTCTTTAAGCGTAGCCCGCTTCAAGGGCTCAAAAGGTGACCCGCAAAGGCTACGGAGAACTAAATTTAAACTCCAGGACGGACAAACCGCGCGTACTGGTGGTTTCAAGTGCTTGGCCCCCTTCAAAAACCGTATCACATCCGGGTGTGCAGCAATGGAAATACCATCAACCTTAACCCGAAGACCGCCCAAGGCCGATATTTGAACCCTGAGCGAACTGTACGACAAGCCCTTTCGTAAGCCATCCTGTAAGAATGACAGGATGTGAATTGTGGCCCGTCGCGGGGACAAACTCAACCCGCGACACCAAGAATCAAAGACTTTCCATACTCGTAATTAGATAATAGAAGTAGAAGTTTTTCTTGCATGAAGAAGAGTAGAAATAACCGCCTCTGAGTACCCCTTCTTTCTTAACTGCCTCCTCTCATAAGCCAGGCCGCTAGACAGAATCGGTCAGCCTGATCGAAAAATACTAGACCCTGCCTTAGGAGGTTGGGCAAGTGACTGAAGCGTATCGGACCGTCCACCGTTAGATTGATCAGATCGGCAAACCACGGTCTTCGCGGCCACTCCGGGGCCACTAGAATCACCGGCCCCTGGTGAGACTCTATGCAACGCAATACCTTTCCTACCAGTGGCCAGGGAGGGAACACATAGAGGAGAATGTGGGCTGGCCACGGAAGAACCAGAGCATCCACACCTTATGACCCGTAGTTCCTTCTGCGACTGAAGAAGCAAGCTGCCTTCGCATTCAGATGAGTCACCATCAAGTCCAGGCGGGGGGTTCCCCATAGTCTCGAGATCATCCACAGCGCTTCCTCGGACAGTTCCCATTCTCCGGGATCCAACCGCTGTCGGCTGAGGAAGTCCGCCTGAACGTTGTCGACCCCGGCTATGTGAGATGCTGCAATCCGGGCCAGGTGACGTTCCGCCCAGCCCATTAACATGTCCGCCTCGTGGGCCATGGGATGGCTTCTTGTGCCTCCTTGCCGGTTTATGTAGGCCAAGCGGTGCCGGTTTATGTAGGCAAAGCGGTGCCGGCCTCCTTGCCGCTTGGCCTACATAACCGGCCTCCTTGCCGGTTATGTAGGCCAAGCGGTGCCGGTTTATGTAGGCAAAGCGGTGCGGAAAGAATCCACACCGCTTTGCAACGTACCAGTGGTAAGAATTGTTGCAGTGTTAGTCGGACCGCCCTGGTCTCCAATCTGTTGATGGACCAATTTGCTTGTAACGGAGTCCAAAGACCCTGAGTGACCTCGACTGACAAACCGCCCCCCAACCGGAGAGGCTGGTATCGGTTGCCACAATTATCTATTGAGGGTTCTCAAGGTCTACCCCTTGCAGTAAGTGATCCGGAGTGAGCCACCAGTCCAGACTGGATCTGGCAGGTTCGAGCAGAGGCAAGGGAAGCTGGAACTCCTCGGACTTGGGATCCCAATGAGACAGTAGTGCTCTCTGCAAGGGTCTCATATGCGCAAGAGCCCAAGGAACTAATTCCAGGGTAGATGCCATAAAACCAAGAACCTGTAAATAGTCCCACACCACTGGTGTGGAGAGGGACAGCAGCCGCCACACCTGAGACATCAACCTGTTCATGCGCCCGAGAGGTAGCGAGACTTTGCCCACGACGGTGTCGAACCGGGTCCCTAAAAATTCTAACACCTGGGCTGGGATCAGTTGACTCTTTGCATAATTGACAACCCAGCCCAGGGACCGCAGGCGACGCAAAACCGAACAAACCGCCGCCCTGCAGAGGGCTTCCGACTTCACTTGTATGAGCCAGTCATCCAGGTAGGGATGTACTAAGATCCCTTCCCGTTGTAGGCTTGCGGCCACCACTACCATCATCTTGGTGAACACGCGGGGAGCAGTCGCCAACCCGAAGGTAGGGCGCAAAACTGATAGCGTTGACCCATGATCATGAATCTCAGAAACCGCTGATGGTGTTCTTGGATCCCTATGTGGAGGTAAGCTTCTGTCAAGTCCAAAGAAGCCAAAAACTCGCCTTTGTGGACTGCCGCAATTACCGACCTCAACGTCTCCATGAGAAAACGAGGTACCCGCAACGCCCTGTTGACCTGTTTGAGGTCCAAAATCGGCCGAAAAGCTCCTTCCTTCTTGGGCACCACGAAATAAATGGAGTAGCGACCGGTCCGGCATTCTGAACGGGGAACTGACACAATGGCTCCTAGAGCCCTTAACCGAGTTAAGGTCTGAAGAACCACTTGCTGCTTCTGGAGCGGTCCGCAAGGCGACACTAGAAAGAGATCCCGAAGGGGACGAGCAAAATCCAAAGTGTAACTGCGACTTATAATATCTAGGACCCACTGGTCTGAGGTAATTTTGACCTATTCCTCGCGAAACTGGGATAGCCGGCCCCCGATCTTCGGTATGGAGGAATGGGCCGGTGCCCCTTCATTGTGTTGGTTTGCTGTTGTGGGCGAAGGCATGGGCACCGGCTCGCTGAGGACGTCTGCCTCGAAAGGAATACGACCACGACTGTGCCCTTGAAGCTGTTTGCCTAGGGATATACGCAGATGCACCCCTACCCGACCGGAAGCGACGCTGCCCCCTAAAACGGCCCCTGTAGCTACCGGGCTGATCTGGGTTTATCCTCTGGCAGCTTATACCCCTTGTTGTCTCCCAAGGCTTTTATGAGTTGTTCCAGCTCATCTCCAAACAGTAGCTTACCCCGGAAAGGGAAGGACCCCAGTTGAGATTTAGACGAGGCATCCACCGACCAGTTATGGAGCCACAGGAGACGCTGTGTGGACACCGCTGAAGACATAGTGAGCGACGAAGTACGCAGGAGATCATACAAGGCATCTGCCGTATAGGCGACCGCTGATTCCATGCGGTTTGCCTGCTCAGCCTCTCCCGGGGGAAGGTCTTGGGCCGTCAACATTTGTTGAACCCAATGTAGCAAAGCTCTCTGCATAAGGCTACTACATACTGCGGCCCGCACACCCAAGGGGACACGTCAAATATTCGCTTGAGCAACACTTCCAGCTTCCTATCCTGAAGGTCCTTGAGCACTGTGCCTCCTGTCACCGGGATAGTAGTATGCTTGGCTATAGCCGTGACCGCCGAGTCCACCTTTGGAATTTTAAGGAGGTCAAGCGAATCATTAGGAAGTGGATTCAGTTTTTCCATGGCTCTGCTAACTCTTAATGAGGCCTCTGGGGTCTCCCACTCACGGGATACAAGCTGGAACAGCTTCGGTTGAAAAGGAAAGGTTTGCGGCTGGGCGTGAAGCCCCGCTAAAGCTGAATCACTCATAGATGTATCAGACATTTCCTGTGAGAGAGAAAGTTCCAGCTCCTGAAGCACATGCGAAATCAAGGGATCCAGCTCTTCCCTTCGGAAAAGACGGAGGACCTGGGGATCATCCCCTTCCACCGGGGTGGCATTGTCACCCGTATCCCCCATGCTGTGGGTGACTGCATCCTGAGACCCTGGGTCCCCCAGGGCAAATGAGTCAGGTAGCCCATCCCCCGGGTTAGAGTAAGGGACGTGAGATTCCGCCCTTCCCTGACCCATGGAATCCTTAAGGATCTTAGCTGGGCTAGAGACTGGGATTCCCACTCAGTCTCCGCCTCCATATAAGCCTTATGCAATAATAATATAAATTTTGATGAAAATGGGTGCTGTCGCTTTAAGGACCCCCCCGGGGGAATGGACGGAAGAGGAGCCGTGTCAGAAGGCAAACCGCGCGGTCTGTGCGGACTTAGGGCCGGCGGGGATAGAGGAGGAGGAGGGAGATCTTCTCCCTCCTCAGAGAAATCAGCATCCCCGTCCGAAGGAGGCAAGATGGCCGCCGCTCCCACGCTAATCGGGAGCGAGCCAGGCCTCTGCCTCTCGGCCACGTGAGCATCACGCGATACTTTCGGCCTTGTAATGGCCGCCCCCCCGTGCCGGTACCGATCGTCGCGAAGGCCCCTCGCCCCCGGGGAGACACCGGGAGGAGAGGTCTTCGCGGGAGAGCCGGAGCCCCGGCTCTCCACAAGACATACAAGCTGTCCCTCTCGGCATTGATCGCAGCCGGGTGAAAGCTCCACCCCCTCTGGAGGCCCGGGAGACTGCAGGCAGGCAGGCAGGCACGGCTGAGGTAAGAAACCCTGTCTAAAGGAATAAACTGCTAGCAAGTCAATTAAATTTCAATCTCCCCCCTTTTTTTTTTTTTTTTTTGAAAACTGACTACTCAACCCTCAGGGGACGGCGCTGGGGGAACAGAGGAATTGAGTCATCTCTGAGGGAGGGGGAGAGTGACCGGCCCACCGGTAAGTCTTCCCCCTCTGCTCACCGGGCTACTGCTCTAATAACTCCAGGAATTGGCTATAGGGCAATGCCCTGCCTTGCCTGCCCTTAGCTGGCTGCTGCAGAAACTGCTAAAAAGATTCAGAAAGAAAAAGTAAACTAACACCTTTTTTTTTTTTTTTTTTTTAAATGATCTAGTCAAAAGGTCTTTATGGTAAAATCAAACCTGTTGGGACAAGTCCCCAGGAATTTTGAGAGAATCAGGGCCGCAGGTTATGCCTCTCAATCTGCTGGAGTCAGAGAAAATACTGAGGGATCCCAGGTGGCAGCCCAGGTTATATGGGAGGTGCTTTTCAGCTTTTCTCTGACTCCATCTGCTGGAAGGGAGGCATAACCCAGCAATCTGGACTGATCCTGGTACGTACAGGGAACTTACACTTATCCATATTAAATTTCATCTGCCGTTTGGATGCCCAATTTTCCAGTCTAACAAGGTCTTCTTGCAATTTATCACACTCCACTTGTGATTCAACTACTCTGAATAATTCCAAGTCTGAGCCATGTCTGTGGCAGGCCCTCTCCCGTTTCTTCCCAGTGTTCTCCAGCCTCATCTTTTGCCTCCTGTTCGCTGCAGGCTTCATGGTTGGAGCAAACACGGTAGAACAGAAAACAATTGCTCTCATCCTGTTTCCTAAAGGGGAAGAGCTAGAGCAGTAAACAGAGATGTCTAGTGTTCTCCCCGAGATCCAGCAATTGATACAAATTCCCATTCCCACAGTGCCTGGATGAAATCCAGACAGTGCCTAGGAATGCTCACAAGCAAGGTAACGTTCGCTAGTGTTTGCTCTACGAACCAAGTTGCCCTGAATGCCAAGGCCTGTTTGGGGACATAAAGGACCACATTAAGAACCACTGGTTTTAGACCTGACTCCTAGTCACCTCCCAATAACTTATGCAGAATCTGTGACAGAAATCACACCCCCTGTACAAGTCTCTTGGGCTCTAGCCCCCAGGTTATAAAGTAATTTCACACTCGGGGCTGGTGAGGACGGCTCTTGGTACGGTGGTTTATTGGAAGTGTCACACCTCGCTTACAGCCATTCACTTTCCTCCCTCCTGCCCCTAACCCCTGTGCTTCCTTAATGCAGAGAGTCACCCATGAGATGGACATGTGCTATGGGAAGATGGGCAGCCTTTTCCGCTGTGGCTCCCGTCAGACGCTCTTCGCCAGCCAGCTAATGCGGTACGCAGACCTCTATGCTGCCTCCTTCATCAACCTCCTGTATTACCCATTCAGCTACCTGTTCCGAGCCCCACCCGTTCTGGTAAGTACATGCAGGGACAGAGGCAGGACCCATCCAGGGGACTCATAAGTAGGCAGTATTTTAATCAAGATAAGTCTCTAACAATGCCTTGGGTATGAACTTATGAATATAAATACTTACTTAAATGTAGCCTTCTGAATCGATGTCGAATACAGCTGCTCAAAGTCTGCACTATAGAATTGCTGTAATAAAGTTTTTCTTGCCATGGGCATTCTATCATATTGTATAGCCAAAGTACAAGTTTTCTTTCAAACATAGGCAGACAGTGGGTCGGCCCCATTGGACCTCCTGCAAGCAGCAGAAGTGTTTAGCTCCTGGACTTTTCTCCTGGCGCCTCAGCCGGCGAAGGCCGGGGATGCAGCTGAAGCAGAGGGGAGAGAGAGGAGCAATACAATAGATATTCAGATGCTTCAAAAGTATAAATAATGCACACAAGGCAAGCTGTTGTTTCAGTGGAAAGGAAGCTCTAGCACAAAAGATCTCGCTCTGAGGTTCAGCATGAGGTGGTAGACTTAGGAGTAACTTCAGAAAATATTCCTTCACAGAAAGGGTGATGGACGCATGAAACCACCTCCCAGTGGAAGTGGTGGAGCCAGAATTCAAGAAAGCTTAGGATAAGTACAGAGGAAGGGAAAGCCAGAGATTAACTGGGGTATCTCACATTGTAACTGGGAGTAAATTGGGCAGCCTGGGTGGACTTTACAGTTCTTATCTGGCTTCATATTCTAGATGTCAATCACAGTACCTAGGAAGAAGGGCGAGCTACCTGTTGCACATCGGTTAACACCCACTGGCTAACAGCACATTTATGGCAGGCTCCAAAGAAAACTGCTTTCTGTGGCCATTGTTGCTGCAATGACTGGGCTAGAAAATTGGGGCAGGGGAGTAAAATGATGGGGAAATCCCCCCATCGGTAGCTATGAATAAAGACTATAGCACTGGTAGGGGCTATTTCCGATTGAGTGGCAGGACTAAAGGAGCAGAGGAAAACGAAGTGTGAGAGGTAAAGGTGGATTTCAGTTAACGTTGGGGCCTGATGCTTCTGCCCTTGTAGATGCCACATGAATCCACAGTAGAGCATCTCCGTTTGCAGACGAGTGAATTTGGCCTCCTTTCTGGGCATCGCATGCCTCAGCTAAGTTTCAACAGACACCAGGTGCGTAGATCCATCCCCCATGCGCTTAAAGAGCTGCCCCTTGCTGCACCAGGATAGGTCCTGGCCCATGTGTAACACTCCCTGGGTATGACTTGTAATGCAAAACAGAAACCAGGAACCATGGTGAGTTAGGCAAAGAGTCTTCTGCCTCTTTTCTTCCTTTAGGGAACGAGTGCCCCCACGGTACAATAACCAAGATTTAAATGAAGGCAGGAAGGCTCTGCATCGGTGGGACAACCTCCGACCTCCATGCCACAAAAAAAAAAAAAAAATTGATCCTTGGATTTTTCTGTCCAAAATGGTGGAGCATTGAGTGGAAATCTATTCTGATAGATTTTTTTTGTCCAAATAAGCTTCAGTTACAACTGAGCGGGGCTTGGGAAATGGTTTTCTGTAAGAAACTAGATCCTCTCCATCCACCAAGGGCCACATCTTATATCAGTTGCTGATAACATTGCTAGCTTCTATTAAAAAGGAATAAAAACACATGCTGATTTTAGTTATGAATGTTAATTTTGTAAACCATTATGCTCATTACATGGAACAACAGTATATAAAATGTCTAAATAAATAAGTAAACCTGTTGATAGATGGGAAAAAAAGACAACCCTGAACAGCACTGCTCTGTAATGTGCTGTCCCTCTATCAGTGGCAACAGCAAACCTGTACCATTCTGAGAGAAGCTCAGAGGGGCTGTGAAGGCACCTCTCATCTAAAACAAAAAAAAAGTGTCAACCCACACTTAGATGAAATTTTGCCTGCCCCACTTATCTCAAAGTTGATTCACACTGACTTCGTAAAAGGCTGCCTGAAAGGTTAGTTTAATGCTCTTGCTTTCCATAATGAAGTTTGTATATAGTTTGTACAGTGCCTTCTACAGCAGGTGGGAGCAAACTGGGGGGGCTTGAACAATCCTGGAAGGAGGCACATTGGCTGCACAATCAAGGAAGAAAAAAGTGGCTGTGCTGTGGCATCTCTATGCCATCGAGGCACTGCAAGCTCAGGAGGGAGGACGCTGTCAGAACCTCATCGTAAGCACGCTCTGCAGCTCTTTTGGTGGGCCAGGGAGAAGAGCTGCTTACTTTGCGGCACTGGACACAGGAACAAGCCCAAGAGGAGCTGCCACCCTCAGGCCTCAGCCTGGGAGGAACTCCTGCGACTGCCGTGGCCCTAGGCAGGGAGAAAGCTGGCAGCTGTTCCTGCCGGTGGGGACGAAGACAGAGAAGTGGTGAGGTGGGGGAGGGGAATGGGCAAAGAGGAGGCGGGGAAAGGAGAATAAAGGCAAAACTTGTAAAAGAAAAAAGAAGGAAATCAAAACATGAGAAAATGAAGATGAGCAAATGAAGAAAATAGAGAAAAATGGGAAAAAAAATTAGTGAAATTAATATTTAAAAAAAAAAGTGGGGCATGGTGGGATGGAGTTTCTCTCCGCTCCTATAATATTGGGGCTGGCACCTAAGTTTTTTGAAAAACCTTCTAGCCCTTACCATAGTGATGTGTGGCCTGTGTGTATATATGATCTATGTCTCTGTGTGATGTGATGCCTGCCCATTTGGGCTGATACAATTTGAAGTGCAAAACAAGGTGCGTCCAAACTGGGCACATGTTTTTTTTCAACGTGCACACAGCCCCCTCTCCTGGGCGCTCGATGCAATAAGCAAACGAGCTGCTGCACAAAAAGGACGCACGAGGGATAAATTGTGCATCAGGCACCCAGGAGCGGTGGTTGTGCACAGATTAGGAAAACAGATGCTCAATTAACAAGCATCCATCTTCCTAACCGCACACAGCCACGGGTTAGGAAAAACAAACAGCCACTTGTAAATTAAGCATCAGTTCTCCTAACCTGACCGCTATCAAGATTTTTTTATACAGCTTTCTGTGGTTCCTCCTACTTAGTATCGGGACGATACTAACTTGGAAGAACTATAGAAAAGCAGTAATTTCTGATTTTGCTGAGTCCTTGATGTGCATAGACTTAATGCCAGCATGTACACACACAGCTGTCTGGACTGATCCGGGTACGTACAGGGAATTGATGCTTATATATTTCATTAAAAAGTATTATAGCAAATCCTTAATTCATCAGTCCAAAGCGATAGGTAAAGAGCTACTTTCTTGTAACAGGTGTTCTCCTAGGACAGCAGGATATTAGTCCTCACCCATGGGTGACATTAGATGGAGCCTGGCATAGAAAACTTTGACTAGCACACTGAGCATGCCCAGAATGCCACTATCCATGCGGGATCCCTCTTCAGTCTTATAATATAGAATTTGCGAAAAAATAATGCACCAAACTCAAAGAAAAAACCAACT
This sequence comes from Rhinatrema bivittatum, assembly GCF_901001135.1. NCBI lineage: Eukaryota > Metazoa > Chordata > Amphibia > Gymnophiona > Rhinatrematidae > Rhinatrema > Rhinatrema bivittatum. Next base: position 305,959,822 of record NC_042619.1, read on the forward strand.
CTGCGGGGTGGCAGGTGGGTTTCGTGAGGACTAACATCCTGCTGTCCTAGGAGGATACCTGTAACAGGTAAGCAACTCTGCTTTCTGCTAGGAAAAGCAGGATGGTAGTCTTCACACGTGGGTAAATACATAGCTCAGGCTGCTCCCGAACAAAAATCAAGACCGACAGGCATCCAACCAGGTGTCAACGTGCACAACAACCTCACAGAGGGAGACAGCCTAAGCCCGAAGAAAGCGTCCAAAGTAGGAAGAGTTGGTTTTCATGGCTGAAAAGGATTACGGAGGACCAACTGATCGAAACTGCTGTCACGTTGACCATCCTTGTCCAGATAGTAATGAGCGGCAAGGGTGTGGTGGGAACTCCAAGTTGCCGCCCTGCAGATCTCATCACTAGATACCACATGCGAGCGAGCTACCGAAGCTACCGGACAGAATAAGCCTTGATATGGCCCTCATGTTGCAGTCCCACTTGAGTGTAGCAGAATGAAATACAATCTGCCAGCCAGTTTGACAAGGTCTACTTGGACACTGTAACTCCCAATCTGTTCTTATCAAAGGAGATAAAGAGTTGCGTGGACTAGCAATGGTCTGCCATCCGGTCCAGGTAAAAGGCTAGGGCTCTCTTACAATCTAGGGTGTGCAGTACTCTTTCTTGATGAGTGTGTGGCCTTAGATAAAAGGTGGGCAGGAAAATAGATTGACTGAGATGGAACTCAGTGACCACCTTTGGTAGGAATTTAGGATACATGCGTAAAACCACCTTATGAAAAAGTTTTGTATAAAGTGGGTATGACACTAAAGCCTGAAGTTCGCTGACCCTGCGGGCTGAGGTGACTGCAACTAGGAAGTTGACCTTCCAGATATAAGTACTTCAGGTTGCAAGATCTCAGGGGCTCAAACGGTGCCCTCATGAGATGGTCAAGACTACGTTGAGGTCCCAGGATACTGCTAAGAGCCGGATCAGAGGCTTGAGCTGAAGTAAGCCCCACATGAAACGCCCCACAAGAGGATGGATTGAGAAGGACGAGCCATCCACCCTCCAGTGATACACTCCAATGGCACTGAGGTGAACTGTCACAGAGGTGGTCTTCAAGCCAGCCTCGGACAGGTGCAACAGGTAGTCCAGAAGTCTCGGGGTGCAGCAGGAGAATGCATCCAAACCATTTCCCTCGTACCAGACTGAGAACGTCTTCCACTTGAGGTTGTAAGACTTCCTGGTCGAATGTTTCCTGGACTCCACCAGGACCCGAGACATGCTTTCAGAGAGGCCCAGGGCCTTCAGGGTCATCCGGTCAACATCCACGCTGTGAGGGACAAGGCCTGAAGGTTGGGATGGCCCAGCCTGCCCTGATCCTGCATGATCAGGTCCAGGGCGGTCCCCAGACGAATTGGAGTCCATGAGAATAGATCCTGCAGAAGCAGGAACCAGATCTGCCGTGGCCAATAAGGCGCAATCAGGATCATAATCCCTCGGTCCTGTTGAAGTTTCAGAAGAGTCCTTGACACCACATTTAGGAGACCAGTGCCCCAGTGATGAGCGAAGGCATCGGAAACCGGTCGGCCATCCATCCTGAATAGGAAGCAGAACTGATCCACTTCCCTGTTGCATGGGGAAGCAAAAAGATCTATGTCTGGGGTCCCAAAGGCAGAAGATCGGATTTGCCACATCCTGTTTCAGGGACCATTTATGGGGCCGGAAGGCCTGACTCAAAGCATACGCAGTCACATTTTCGGCCCTTGGCAGGTATATGGCTCGCAGGAGAGTGCCCTGCAAGAGAGCCCAGGACCAGATCTGTACTGCCTCTTGACAGAGGAGAAACGAACCTATTCATCCCTGCTTGTTCAGGTATCATATTGCCACTTGGTTGTATATTTGCACCAGAACTACTTTGTTGGTCAAGTGATCCCGAAACGCCCATAGAGTGTATCGAATCACTTGGAGTTCAAGGAAGTTGATCTGAAGATACTGCTCCTGTGAGGACCATTGACCCTGGGTACTGAGGCCCGCAACATGGGCTCCCCAACCCATGTGGGACACATCTGTATTGAGAACAGCCTGAGGTGGAGAAACTTGGAAAGGCATTCCCACTTCTAGACTGGATAGGGTCTCTCACTACAAGAGGGATTGATGAAATGGCGTGGTGACCCTGATGCAAGCTCAAAGGTCCTGGGTGGCCTGACACCACTGCACTATGTAGTCAAGCAAAAGGCATGACATGAACCGGTGCTCACATGTGCCCCAAGAGACACAGGATCCGGTGCGCAGAGGCCTTGTGGCTACGAGAAATCTATTCTGCCTGGTACACCAGGGTCAGCGCTCTGTCCTGGGGCAAAAAAACCCTTTCCCTAGACCATAACAAACTTGGCCCCAATGAAGTCCAGCTGAAGTGAAGGAACCAGCTAGGACTTTGGGTAGTTGATTAGAAACCCCAAGGCCTCCAGGATCCGGATGGTGGAGTGAGAGAATGTAACTCTCCCTGCCTGGTGTCGCTCTTGATGAGTCAATTGTCTAGGTAGGTAAGCTCCCACTACTGCTAGGCATTTTGTGAAGACATGGGGTGCAGATACGAGGCCGAAAGGCAGTACCTGATACTGATAGTTCTCCTCTTCTACTATAAAACGGAGGTATTTCCGATGGCAGGGAGAGATCATAATATGAGCGCAAGCGACTTTGAGATCGAGGAATCAAAGTCAGTCCCCAGTCCTGAGGAGAATTTGGGCACCCAACGAGACCATTCTGAATTTTTCTCTTTTGAGAAACTTGTTCAATGCCCTTAGATCCAAGATAGGGTGAAGGCCTCCTGTTTTCTTGGGAATCAGAAAATACCTGGAGTAAAACCGCTTGTCCTGCTGATTTGAGGGAACAGACTCGACCACTCGAGCCGTTAAGAGGGTGGAGAGCTCTTCTCAAAGTATTTGCTGGTTCGCCACAGACCTTCATGAGGGACATGGAGGAGATTGTGGAGGGCTCTGTTGGAAGTTCAATCTGTACCCCTGCCCAATGATGGACAGGACCCCATTGGTCCGAGGTGACTGAAAGCCATCTGTTGACAAAGATTTGTAGACTTCCCCCCACTGGAGGGTTGTTCCACTGGGGGTATGGATTGCTGACAAACTCCCTCACTATCAGTCAAAACCCCGTGGTGGGGCTCTGCTGCGCGGGCAGGTACGGTTGAGGGGTGCATGGCTGCTTTACTTTGAACCTAGCTGGCACCCGCTGGTGTCTCACCTTTGCAGCCAGTGGATAATACTTCCACGGTCTGTAGAAGGGGCGACTTGAGGATTGCCGTGATGGCTTTTTGCCAGAGGACTGAGGGTCCGAATTGCTGGTAGCTACTGGAGGGTTTCATGGTAGTCCTTCAGCTGTGCTACTGCTTCTTTGATTTTATCTTCGAAGAGAGATTCTCCCCAGTATAGGACAAGTCCACAAGATGGTCTTGTACTTTGGGCCAGAGGTCCGAAGCCAGGCCATGCATCTAGCTCCAATGCCTGCCACTGCCACTCTTGCCGCTGTTTCAAACACATCATAAGCCAAATGGATCTCTTGTTTGTCACACTCTAGGCCTTGTTGGATCACCTTCAGGAAATCCTCCTAAAGTTGCTGTGGAAGGCATTCCACCAGATCCCGAACTTGTTTCCAGAGGTTTCTGGAGAATTGGCTCAGAGCTGATAACATACAACATGGACCCCCTGGTCCAGGGCCCTGTGCTCACAGCCTGGAGGGACCAAAGCAGGAGTCCCAATCTCTTCGATTTTTTTTAGGTGGATTCCACCACTATCAACTGGTGTAGAAGCTGGCGGCGTTTGAATCCTGTCGTGGGTTGCACCAGATAGCATCTGTCTTCCAGTTTACTGGTGGGATGGAAATGAGGTGCTCACATAGCTGGACAACCAAATCTTTAAAGATGCCATGAACTCGTACTGCGACCACCTCTTTTGGAGCTCCCACAAATTGCAGGACTTCCAGCATCATGGAGATGAAAAGGCATCAATTCTGCCATGGCCCTCACGAACCCGACCAAAGTTAAGTCTCCACCAGAAGACTTACGCCTCTTTTCAGGAGAAGATGGCTCGGAGGTTAAGTCCTCTGAGTCCTCCAAAGACTGGGATGCCTCACCCTCCCAAGGGTTGTAGGTGGTATCTTCCTCACTCTGTGTGCCCGGGGACATGAGGTGGAGACCCCAGTAAGCTTTTATGTAGAGACCCCGACTGTCTCGGCAGCACCAAAGGCACCGCTGGAACTGGAGGGTGTACTGGCACTGAAGGTCCTATGGGCACTGGGAGCACCGAGGGAATCAGTGGCGCCGACAGCATGGATCCTGAAGGACCAGGGAGGGCTAACACCAGTTAGGGTGCCTCAGTCAGAAGTGGTGCCTTTGACCCCCAACGGTCTATCCTCGTTGTCACTCACCAGGATAGCCACCGGTGGAGGCTGCATCGAGGGGGCCCAGGGCATCAGGGAAGGCTGTGTCGGAAATAGATCCAGCCACTCCAACAAAGGTGCAAGCACAGATGGAGTGGGCTCCGCTGGCAGCTGTCCCTGTGGAACTGGTGGCTTGATGCCCTGCAAGGCCCAGCTGACTGCCAACCACACACATCTCTTTAACTCCTCCTCAAATGCTGATGAGGACAGGACAGCAATCAGATCCTCCCCGGAACCGCAAGGGGGATCTGTGCCTTCCACCGGAATCGGTGGAGATCACCATGGCCCTTCGGGTACCATGGAAGACGAGGCTTCCTCAGCCTGGGACCGCTTCAGGGGCAGCATGGTTTAAGCTGGTGCCTTCCCGTGGTCAGACGTATGCAACGATGAGGATCGATGGTGATGTTTTCTTGGTTTCCCCTGATGCTTGGCCCGGTTTTTTCCTGGAACCAAGGGAGATGGCGAGAATCCAGGCCTAGAACGAGAAGAAACACATCGGAAGGTCCCCCTGCACCCAGTTCCAGTTGAGTATCTGGTAGCGGAGGAGATGCCAAATGGGTCACTAGGACCTCAGACCCTTTGGTGTTGATGCCCCCCGATGCAGATGTCGAGGGTTCCAACTTTTTGGCGCCAAACTTTTCCATTTTATCAAGGCGTGCACAACAGCTCTTAGGAGTCATCTGGGCACAAAATTTGCAGCCCGGGGCATCATGTGATGCCCCCAGACACAAAACACAGACCTCCTGAGGGTCTGTGATGGACATAGTCCTGGGGCACTTGGAGCAATGGCGGAAACCGGATGACATAATGGGAAAATGTGTGGCGCATGGTCAATATCCGGCGGCTACCAGGACGCAGCACCAGCGGGAATCAACTGCGAGCAATGAAAAACTTACTGCAGCGCCCGATAACTAACCCTGAAGTGCAGAGGGACCCAATGGTACTCAGGAAGGAAGAAAATAGTTTACCACATTAAAAAAAGAGCACAAGCTCCACGCTCGTGAGGCTTCAGTGTTGCGGAAAAAGAGAATGAAGAGGGACCCCGCATGGATGTGTGGATAGTGGCATGCTCACTGTGCCAAAGTTTCTAGAAACTTTGACCAAAGGTTTGTGGGCCGGGCTCCATCTGATGTCACTCATGTGTGAAGACTACCATCCTGCTTCTCCTAGAAGAAATTAATATTTCTTAAATAGTTAAGAATTTTAAAGTCCATCGAGTATGTATAGTATGTCATCGTGTCATTTACCAGCACTAGCAGGAAGCACATATCTTCTGTACCACCAAAGGTGAGGGTGCTTGCTGTAGGCCTCCTAGAGAGGATGGGCGTGTTCCCTACACACTAGACGATAGACCATTTAAAACCTAGGTGAGTAACATTGGTAAAGGGTGCAAAAACAGCAACCAAAATATACAAAGTAATTTAGATTGTAAGCTCTCAGGGGACAGGGAAATTCCTATAGGTACCTGAATGTAATCTGCTCTGAACTGCCTGAAAGGCAGACTAAATCAAATGAATACATTATTCTTGGACAAAATATGCAAATAGAGCTGCTGCATATTCAGTCTGGAGAATCTAAAAACCAGATGGTATGTGGCTCTTGAGAACCAAAGCAGAGAAGCCCATGATCAGAATAAAACCAAAGCTAACCATGTGGTCCTGCCTTCTTTTTCTTCAGAAGCTGAAAACGATACTTCAAGGAAACAGCGAAGATGAAGGAGAGGACTGAGCTGTTTTGCCAAGGTCACCTTAGACTCAAGCCACAGCTGAAGCCTCGCAATCCTGCTGCTCCATCTGCAAAGGAAAGGGAGCTCCAAGGGGAAGAGGACTTTATCATTAGGGCAATCAAAATTGTCACAGCAAAGTCAAATTCCAGAAACAATCAGGGGTAGCGAAGACAGATACCGTGGAAAAAGAAGAGACAGGCCCCCCATCCCCACAAGAAGAGTAAAAGTGTAATCCTAATCACTTCACAATGATGCTAAAACAGAAGTCATTCAGCTACAAGAGAGAGTCTTGCCTTATGCTAATCCCAACAGGCCCCAGGCAGAGGCTGTTACCTGCCAGAGAAAGGAAGCAGCACTGCATCACGGTGCTGGTAAGATTTTCTTTTATTACAGAGAAGTGCAGCAAGACCACGCAGAAATGGATAACTTTGTACAGCCAGCACTTGCAGGGTATTGTTTGTGCTGTATTCAAGGTAGCTTGGATGATTCCAGGGAATGATTCTGTGTTTTCCAGAAGAGCCCCATGTTTTGCAGTGTTTGTGTAAGCTTCCTCCAGGAAGTCTCCCCCCCAATGAGCATAATCACAGCTGACAGGACACCTTTCTTCTGTGTAAGCAGTAAAAGAGCACGAGGTTAATTCTGTTGCCATTTAATAGCCTGGTGAGAGGAATTGTGATTAGAGGATCCAAGCAAAGAAAACTTCACAGGGATTTTAGGATTTCAAGAATTAGCAGACATCCCAGCCTTTTATTGGAAAGAGTGCTAAAAAAAAAAAAGTGATGCAGTACTGACCAGAACCAATCATGGGAGGTGGCACGATACAAGCAATGGTTAGCACCCCCTGCTGTTCTGGTTTTGAGACTCCCCTCCCTCCCACACACTTTAGCCTTACCCCGCAGAAGCCCTGCGGTTCCAGTCCCAAGACCCTCCCCCAACAGCTCTGCCCATGTACCTCTTGCTCCTCCAGGCTGGAGACCCCACACCCAGATCTCTCCATCTTGCCCTCCAGCCTGCTCTACAGCTCTACCAATAAAGCTTACTGATAAACCAAACCTTTGGTCATTCCTCAGACCTGTCTGTGTTGACGACTGCATACTAATTTGAAATGGTAAAATAGGACCATCTTTAGGTTATAGCAGGGCCTGGTAATGAAATGGGGGGCTTTTGAGAGGCCCTGCCCTCACACACAAGGCTCAGAGTTGCCAAGTTACCCAGTTCCAGGAGGGAGACCTTTTAGACAATCCTGGTTATGAAATTACATCTCAAAAGCAGTGTGATATTTAGCGTTGGTCATGCTACCAGTTGAAATCAGTGCTGCAGGTCTTTTAATACATCAGAATGGGTTATCAGAAGTCTAGGACTGTCCTAAAATCTTCCTAGAACTGGAGCTGTGAAATCTATTGCCACCATGCTGTCCTTGTAACTGAATCCATGAATGGCCCAGCAACTTCCTCCACTTTGGCAGAGACGTGGCGATGAGGCCTGGATGCCTGAGTCAGTTCCCCACACCCGCTGCCAGCCTATGCTACACAGAACCATCTTTAGGCCTGTATGGTGCAATGCATACAGGACCTTGTGATGTCATACCTGTCTAAAGATGGCCCTGCAGGAAAAGAAATATTCATTTGGGACTAGACTAAGGCTGCTTTAGTTTGATATGTGACCCAAGGTCGGATTTAAAGGCCATTTACACGAATTACATTAGGGCTTCCCAAACCTATCCTGGTGACCCCACAGCCAGTCCAGTGTCCAGGATATTCACAATAAATAGGCAAATTTGTCTCAAGCATATTCGTTGCAGATATTTTCAAACGCCAACTGATTGTGGGACATTGGCCTCTAGCAATCATCTGTTGAATGCAAGGCTAGCACTCCATGCTAACTTTCAGATGCTCGTGTCCATCTCCCATCTTTCTGCATACCTGTACATTATCACTCACACTAATCCCTTATGCTCAGTACTTGCAAAAATTGGGGATTTTGTATGTTTGTCTACCAAAGACAGTGGAGGACTAAGGAGAAAGACAAAAACTGTACTGGCTAGGGCGTGATCTCTTGTCGCATACTATGGCTGGCAGCTGGATGGATCCTTGAGTCTGTGGACAGATAACTAGGCGGAGTGCATGGGCCTGTTGGTCTTTCTGCAGTCATCTACTATTACTATATACTCTAACTTCACATTGTCAGATTATCTTCATGTTCATTTATACACAAGCTAAACCTGTATCTTATGGTCTATTTTAATTAAAAAAAAGTATTGTGCAGTGCTTACAATAAAATACTTTCTTCTGCATTGGAAAGGGGGAATTATGACAAATATTGTAACGTTTAGAAGGCTTCAATAAAGCACAAGATGGTAGTATTTTCCATAGAAAGAGAATTTGAGAAACAAGGGCTCATGAGAGAAGTTAGGAGAGGATCAGAACAAATACTTTGAGAGGGAGGTGGAGACCAGCAATAGCCAAAACTGACAATTCAAGTACTTTGGAGATAAATACAGAAAGTGATGGTGAAGTTATGGTTGGGGGAATGGGGTGGTTGCCTAGGTTTTTGGTTTAGTCATGGAAAGCAGAGTTGCTTACCTGTAACTGAGGTTCTGAGGACAGCAGGATGTCAGTCCTCGCGGTTGGGTGACATCATCAGATACTGCCCATCATGTAACTTTGATCTCAAACAATCTAGAGCTTTCAGCATGCTATACGGAGCATGTGCAGCTGTAGCCACCTCCCTGTCTCGAGCATAGTCCCTCAGTCCATGATTTAGTAAACACATGGAAATAAAAACCTAACTCTCAGGGGAGGCAGGAAGGTATTGTGAGAACTACCATCCTCAACAAATATGGATATTTCCAGACATTGCCAAAGTGACCCAACAAAGAAGAAAAGAATTCCTGGCTCTGAAACAGCTTGTTGAACAGATTGGTGCTCAAATGGTTGTTCGCTAACCATGCAAATGTATGTCAAAATTGAAAAATGTGAATTATACCTATTCTGAACCATCGGATCTTAAAGTGTTCTTAGAGGCCAAGATATTAATTGGGAATAATGATAGTTAAGAGTGTTGTCGCATAAAAGAAATGTTGGGACACTTATAGTTCCTGTTTCCTTAAAAAAATTTCCTTAAATAGTGCTCAACTCAAATCTTGGTTTCCGCTACTTTCATGGTACCAGGATATCTGTAATGAAAGATAAAGATTTGAATATCAACTTGTATTAGTGAATGTCACTAGAAATTTATAATATGAAAGTACTTTCTATCTTTATACTAATTTTTCTTTAATGTATTTTAAAATAGATACCCGCATTGTTTCTTTGGCATGGCATGAAAATTTAAAAATTAATAAAAAAGTGCAAATAAAAAAAAAAAGAACTGCCATCCTGCTGTCCGCAAAGAACTGTAAGCAACTGTTTTCTCAGAGGACAAGCAGGATGGCAGTTCTCACACATGGGCGAATCCCAAGCTACAGGCTGCTGAAAACCTTTTAGTGTGGAAGCACCACTATTTCTTCCTCTTCCCTTTTTGCGGTGAGGCAGCCGACCTATAAGGGCTCTAGGGAGGGAAAAGTTGGGTTTTCACCTCAAAGAGACTGGTACAACAGACACAGAAACCCACTGTGCAGCAATATCCCCAAAGGCAGGGGCATAATGCGAGCATGGGGCGAGAAGCCCACTGAGCCGCACAAAAAAACCAACAAAGTCAAGAACTTCCTAATAGTGAACTCTGACTAGCACCAGGAGGCCTAGGAGCCAGAGGGTACAGAAGGCCCATGACAACTGAAAATCAGCTGGGGCTAGAGAGTCCAGCAGAAAGAAAAAACTGTGGTTTATTATCAACCAAACAATAAGCCACTTTGGGCATCACTGCATGCCCAATCTATGTCCAAAAGGAACAGTGGGCATGGAAACAAAATGTCTGCCCAGAGTAGCAGTGGCAAGAAGTATCCGGGTCTGCAGCAGCCCCCACCAGCCAAGATACTACAAGAACAAAATCAGACCACCAAGGGCAGATGGGATAAAAAATCCCAAGTGCTGAAGCATGAAGAGCTGCTCCTGCCATGGTGCTGAGCAGGGCAGAGAGCTGCTACTGAAACTCAGCTGAACAATGTAGTTCAACAGCAGGGGAAGCCAGGTGAAAGGGAAGGACCTCGGCCAGGGAACTGGCCAAAACAGGGGAAGGATTGTTTACTCTTCTATGAAGATATATGCGACGACCACCACTCCCCATGTGGCCTCTGGCTTCTTCCTGGACTAAAAGTCACAAGAGGTGACCACCACAAGGAGGCAGACTCCTAAGCTGCAGGACAAAGGAAATAGCCTCTAGGCTGACTTCCCAACCATACGAACCCCCTGCCAATCCCAGCAGAGAGTTGCTGCTGAGGCAGGTACAGTCCACAGGGCTCATCTCCCCTCAGTAAAATTACCGAGAGAGTCCTAGACTTCAGCAGGATGAGAACCACCTAGGGAAGAAATCCATAAACCTCTCTGCTGAGAGCAACAGGAATGCTGTGGAAGAGGACTTCATTACTGTTTGGGAACCCTGAGGGTACCAGAGGAGGAACAGTCTGATCAGCAGAGCAGAATGCCCACCAACTGAGCCTAGGTAACAAACCTATGGCTCAAGATAAACCATTGCTCCACCTGATAATGACGTGGCACACTAGCGGAACTGTCCGCATGGTATGTCGACCAACAAATGCATCTACTGACAGGGTCACACCTGAAAGAGGAGAAAACCCTTGATTGCAATATGGCTGGGGAGCTGCTTTTGAGTGATCCTCCACCCCTAACCCAAGTAGCCCTAGATATGGGGAGCTGTTGGAAGGCAAATCTGCCAATGAAGAAATAGAGGGAGGAGAAATCTCTCCTCAGAGGTAGAGTGCCAACCAACTTAATACCAATGGGTAGGAATGGTACGAAGTGAAATTATGCCCATGGAGTTCAGCAGGTACTGAAGAGGCACTCCGCCCATGTGAGAGGAATCCTCGCCTGCTACTGGGGAGCAGATTTCTAGGAGAGGGAATCCCCAACTACAAAAAGTCCCAATCTAGGAAGCTCATCGCCTGCTACAAGGCATTCCCGCTACTCAATAATGCAACAGGGAAACAAGAGCTCCCAACTAGCAGTCTTCGGATCCCATGCAAAAACAGAGGGCAGCTGCCACTCAGAGGCTAAGCCAACCCAGAGGATGGTATGTGAAGAACCACCCTTTCTCTGAGCAGAAAACAAGGCATTGAGAGGGAACTTACTGAAGACACTTCTTGAAAGTCAAAAGCCCTCTCACCCCCGAAGTGGGGGAAGCGCACTATTCCACTGGATCCATTAACTTCTGGAAACCCTTACACTCTCTGGAAGAGAATGGGGCACAATCGCTGACCTATGATGTCCTTTCAGTGACCAGAACAGTCATTGGTGGTTGTCTAGACAGATACTAGGGCCAACATGGCAACCAAGCACAGGAAAACCCAGCAAAAATGACCCAGGTGGCCCAAGTTGCTACACTGATTCACATGAATCAATGTCTATCATTGCCTCAGTCGGAGCCACGCACTGGAGAGGGAATGTGACCTGAAGGTTGCCCCTAAAGGGGGATATAGAACATAAGCCAACGAGGGAGGGAGCCTGTAAGGGTGTGTCCCCTCCTGAAAGGGGGAGGGTACTCTAGTATCCACCACAAAATGGAGTGAATAGGATTGTATTCGTGGCCAAGAAATCCCAGCGCACTGGTAAGGAATGTTGGCTGGCACAAGAAAACAAGCACACACACTAGCAGGCACCTAGTAATGGTGGTGCTCCTTTACTGAATCTACATCCTGCAATAGCAGCACTATGTACCCACGCTGCGGAACTCCGTCGAGCTGACAGTGATGCGCATGTACGGAAAGATGCAGTATCCAAGGACTTAGCAGTCCATACCATAGTTTAGATGGCACAAAAACTGCAGTGGTGGACCACTTGTGGGGTGTTATTGGTGTCCAATAGCACCCCTGGGTGCCAGACATATGAGGCACTAAAAAGCACCCTTGGCCCCACCTGCTGTTGGCTCCTAATCACGATCAAGAGCCATTGCCATGATGCACCTAGCACAGGGAGTCTGGCATGGAAGTTTATCTTGGTTTGCATGGTGACTGTGCGTGATACCAGAGACACCCTGTGTAATATTCCTCCAAGCCTTCCCCTAACTCAAAAATGTCACTTCAGACTCAGCCCAAGGGATGGGACGTTTACTATTCCCAGAACCCTTCATATGTTATTTACTTCTAGTTAATTCCTTTCTGTCTACTTCCTGGCTACTATAGCCCTCAAGTTCTATCCCCTTGTTATATTTATTTATTTATTTTGAGTTTTTCTATACCGGCATTCACGATGAGAATCGCATCATGCCGGTTTACAATTAACAAGAGGTGAAGGAACATAACAAATAAATGAAACTTTAACAGGTGCTCAAAAAAGATTGCAGTTACAATAAAACAAGGGAAATACACAACTTGGAGGAGTGAAAAGAAGATAGGAATTTAACAGGGAGAGTAAATTTACCAATTAAAGGTGTGAACCAAGTTATGGAGTTTGCAAAGTTATTGAAATGCATATATGTAACTCGGCTTCGGCTTTCTTGTTTGGTTAACTAGTTAACCCCTAAGTTCTATGTAAACCGGTCTGATATGAATCCCTTCATGAAGACCGGTATAGAAATATGTTAAATAAATAAAATAATATCTACCACATGCGATGGAAGGAAAATCTATAACACCCAGGCACCACTCACAACAGGAATGAAGTGACCATACCCGTGGCGATGAGGTAGTGCCACCACTCACAGCACCCTGGCACTCCTCTGTGCCAACAGTGATGGGAGTGCCCCAGAGGGGCACCTGGAGAACAGAGGCATATACTCTTATCAACACTCCTGATGGCAGCTGCAGCATTCACTGTGCTCAAGCGAGGGCAACAGCGCAAACTATTACCCTTTGTTGATGACACTCCCAGTGCTTGCTAGCATCCTGAGATGCCTACCTGCCAGACAAGAGCACCCATGGCGCTCAATGTAGAAGGTGCCCTGGCACACAGACGCCTGGCATGTGATGACGACCTTGGCGCTAGATGTGTCCATAGCATGTGATGGCAACCATGGCACTTGGCAGCAACCCAAGCGCTTGATGCAAACATGGTGCTCTATGTGCACGATAGGGGACAATGGCGCCAGTGGAATCCAAGATGCCCATGCTGCTTGATGGCATCTATGGCATCCGTAGCATAGTGCGCCATGTCATGGTGCCCGATGGCAGCAAGGGCAACGTTTGTGCCCAACATCAAGGGCACCATGGTGCTCGCTAGCATCCATGGTGCCCACTGGCACTATGGGATTGGTGACACCATGCTCCAATGGCACCTTTGGTGCTCAATGGTAGCTGTCAAAGTTGCTAGTTTGCAGCATCGATGGCTGCTATGGCAAAATGCTTGGCGTTCCAATGCTGCTCAATGGTTTCAGTGGCATTCATGGTACTTGATAGTGTCTGTGGCACTTGCTGGCACCCATGGTGTTCAACAGCATCGAAAGCAACCATGTCTGGAAGTACTTATGATGCTTGCTGGCCCTGAAGGTGCCCATGACACATGATGGCCTCCATGATGCTAGACTGTGTGATGATGCTCCTGATGCATGAAGGTTTACATAATACTCAATGGCACTGATGGGATGCAATAGCGTCCATGGCCCTCAATCTAAGACGCTGACTGACTTACATGGTGCCCAGTGCAGTCATGGTATCCATGGTGCTCAATGGCATCCACAGCACTCGATGGGGTCAAGGGCATCCATGGTGCTCGATGGTGTTCATAGCCCTAGGTGGCGCCCCAAATGCTTGCTTCGCTCCTGGGGCCATCAGTACTCTGGCATGCATGTGTGCAGGCAATCAATTCCGGGCATGGCACCCATAGTGCATCAACAAAGTTGATCGCCCAGGCTCGTACTCACCCTCTCTCCAAAGGAGTTGCATTGTCAGATCAATCTGACATGCAGAAGAGGAGACCACATCATCCAAGGCAGTGGCCAAGGAGACTAGTTCCCTGGAGTGTAAGGAGGATGAGCTCTCCTCCCCCACAGGAATATCTGGTCCTGAATTCCTCCACAGTGAATCTCTGTTGAAGCCCAGTGGTCAGACAGAATTTCCTGGATCTCCTGGCTGGGTAAGAACTCAGGCAAGATCCTAGACCAGAGGCTTACATGGACCACACATGGACTGCACACTACAGTCCGAACAGGTATCTGACAAAGGCAAAAACAGCCCAGAAGAGGACACAGGAATATGCTGCGTGCAGCATTATTTATTAATTGGAAACCTCTGTCAACTGCAAAATGCATTAGGCCTGCCATATGCCTGACAGAGAGGTGCTAGGAAGAGAGAAACAAATTAAACCTAAACTACTGCAAGGGAAATGAGGAAAGCAAACACCAAGGCTCTGCCTGAAAAAAAAAGCTGCTTGAAGCTCGAGAACTGTCAGTCTTGGCTGTGAGGAAAGCATAGCTGATTCACAAGCACACGGCTTAGCAGAAAAATGACCGAGTGACTCAGCCTGAGAGACAGGGAAGTGCCTACAGCTGCACATGCTCAGTAGGGCATGCTGAAAGCTCTAGATTCTTTGACATCAAAGTTCTGTGACTGGTTCCATAAGATGTCACCCATGTGAGCACTGCCATCCTGCTTGTACTCTGAGAAAAGCATATACCCATCCACACAGAACCTGGAGGCCTAAAAAGGAGGCATCAAAGCAGCCTGCTTGCACTGACAGCAGTATAATTGTGCCAAGATCACCTGGAAGATGGCAGAGTCAACAATAGGAAGCAGTGATAAAACGGATATGGTGGCAGAAACTGGGAGAAGTGGTACATTGCTTAGTTTGGGCAGTGGGACAACTTGTCTACACTCCCCAGCAAAGGGCAAGAGAGATATGGAGAGACTGCCCGTAGGTGGTCAAGTCCAGAGGATAAGGAAGTATTATAACCAGAGTTATAGTGTGAGCAGGGGCAATTTGTCCTGTCTGCCAACATTTACTACGTAGTTTATGTGGAACCAGGTATTTTAATAGGAAACAGGTCATCCTTTGACTCCAATTCTGTTGGCATGTGGAAATTTCCATAACCAGAGGGAAAAATAATTTGGTCACATTACATAAAAATATTCCATATCAGTTTAATTATAAACACTGTACATATATAACATCGCTATTTAAAATTACACTTTTGAATATAGCATATTATTTACATTACAACCTGTTTGAGGCACAAATGTGACAAGTTAGTTATCTTTATAGTTAAACATGGAAATGTTCATATGCTATTTCATGGGTCCTGGAGTAATAACTGAGCGCATGGTTTAGAGATAATTTTAAAGTTATACTTTTGTATCTTTATGCTTAAAGCATATAGCAACAACAGTGAATCAATGATCCTTGGGCCCCAGTGCAGATTTACCTCCCTCCTCTCACTTCCCACAGCTTGCCCTCCCCTCTACTCAGTGCTTTCATGGCACTCTCTCACTGTCCATGGCCTAGTGTTCTCATCCTACACTCCCTTCCTCTACCCAGAGCTCCTACCCCATATTACCCACCTGCTTAAAGCTTTTACCACATTGTTAACCCCTCCCCCTATTTCCAAGTGCTCTCAACCCACATCCCCTCCCCAAACCAGTGTTCTCACCCCATATTCCGCCCACCCTTGTTTAGGTCATGCCTTCCTATGCTCAGATTTCTCAGCCCACAACTCCCTGCCTATTGCTTTCTCCTCTCCTCCCCTGCCCAGTACTTTCATCATCCCTCAGAGCTCTCCTGTCTTCTCTGACCAGAGTGAAGCGAGAACAAGAGCAAACACAGCAGGGGAGTCTGATCCCGTCTCATCCTGCGTGAAGTCCTGCATATGAACTGACTCTGGAGGCTGGGCCCTGGTGCAGCTGCTTTCCCTGTTCCTTCTCCCCCCACCCGCATAGCATTAAACTATTCAGCTGCTTGCACAGCATACGTGATGAACTGAACTGGTGTTGAATAGAAGGATTAAAAAAAATAAAAATAAAAAATAAACAAAACCCCTATGTGTCTGTCCCACTGCCTTCACCATAGTCTTGTGAGTTTCTATTTGTCTGAATAATATTAAGCAAAGTGTGGCATTATACATCTGCTGTAAACTGAGATACCCCAAGCCATGTGGTCACAGGGGTATCTCAGAAAACACCTGCTGCAACTTAGCAACTTTTGGTTTCCGACAAGGAATTGGAGGTACTTTCTGTGAGACGGGGTAATTGCGATGTGCATGTACGCGTCTTTTAGGTCCAGAGAGCAAAGCCAATCCCCCTGTTGGAGAAGTGGTAGTAAGGAGACCAAGGTTACCATCCGAAACGTCTCTTTCCGAAGATGTTTGTTTAGAGCCTGAAGGTCAAATATTGGGCGAATGCCTCCCACCTTTTTTGGAATTAAAAAGTATCGGGAGTAGAAGCCATGTCCCCTCTGGGAAAGAGGAACCGGTTCTATGGCATTTGCTTGCAGGAGGGAAATTATTTCCTCTGGCAAATAATGAGAGTTGTCGGAGGAGGCCCACCCCGGCCGAGGTGGAGTGTCCAACGGGTCGGAGAGGACGTTTAGGTGATAACCTTGAGCTACGACAGACTGGACCCATCGTCTGTGGTGATCTTTAGCCACATGGTGGTGAAGTGGCAGAGCCGGCCGCCGACAGACAAAGATAGCAGAGGGCGATGACATTCGCTCTCTAGCGGGAAGTCAAAATCCCGCAGGACTAGGCTGGGCAGGAGGTTGTGCCTTCTGAGTCCGTGGCTGTCATGGTGGAGGCTTCTGGAATGGATGGGACAGACGAGCGTTGCAAGTCCCTGGTTTCGGATAGAGACGTTGAGATCAGTCATTGCGGCTGTCCACAAGGGCGAGTTTTTGACTTCTTTGGATCTGACAGAAGCTTACCTCCACATAGGAATCCAAGAACACCAGAGATTCCTGTGGTTCATGGTTTTGGGAGAGCATTACCAGTTTTGCACCCTACTATTCGTGCTGGCGACGGCTCCACGAGTCTTCACCAAGGTGATGGTGGTGGTGGCAGCATGCCTTCGGCGGGAAGGGATATTAGTTCATCCCCACCTGGACGACTGGCTCATTCGAGCGAAATCGGAAGAGCTTTGCAAAGTAGCGGTTCAGTCTGTTTTGCACCGTCTGCATTCGCTAGGCTGGGTCGTCAATTATGCCAAGAGCCAGCTGGTTCCGTCCCAGGTGTTGGAATTTCTAGGAGCACGTTTTGACACATTTATGGGCAATGTTTCCCTGCCTCTGGTGAGGATGGAGAAGATAATGTCTCAGGTTTGACGCCTGTTGGCCCTTCCCTTACCCAAGGTGTGGGACTATTTGCAGGTTTTTGGTTCTATGGCATCCACCCTGGAGTTGGTTCCTTGGACTTTTGCTCATATGAGACGTTTGCAGAGGGTACTGCTTCCCGTTGGGACCCCAAGTCGGAGGAGTTCCACCTGCCCTTACCGTTGCTGGAACTGGCCAGGACCAGCCTGGATTGGTGGTTGATCCCAGATCACTTGCTTTGGGGCATGGACCTGGAAAATCCCCAATGGATAATCATGACGACGGATGCCAGCCTGACTGGTTGGGGGGCAGTCTGTCAGTCACAATCTGCATAGGGCTTCTGGTTACTTCCGCAGACCAAGTGGTCCATAAATCGGTTGGAAACCAGGGCAGTTCACCTAGCACTGCGCCAATTTCTTCCACTTGTCCGGCAATGGGTGGTACGAATCCTATCCGACAATGTGACCACCGTGGCTTACATAAACCGGCAAGAGGGTATGAAGAGTCGACCGGTAGCCTCCGAAGCGGACATGTTAATGGCCTGGGCAGAATGCAATCTGGCCCGCATAGCGGCATCTCATATAGCCGGAGAAGACAACTTTCAGGTGGACTTTCTCAGCCGACAGAGGCTAGATCCCGGAGAATGGGAGCTGTCCGAGGAGGTGATGCGGCTCGTGACGAGCTGGTGGGGGATCCCCCGGCTGGACTTAATGGCGACTCAATTGAATGCGAAAGTGGCTCGTTTCTTCAGTCACAGAAGGGAACACGGATCGGAAGGGGTGGATGCCCTGGTCCTTCCATGGCCTCTCAACATTCTCCTCTACCTATTTCCTCCTTGGCCGTTGGTGGGAAAGGTTTTAAGGCGAATAGAATCCCACTGGGGGCTGGTTGTTCTGGTGGCCCCAGAGTGGCCAAGAAGGCCGTGGTTCGCAGATCTGATCAACCTAGCAGTCGAGGGCCCCTTGCGTCTGGGTCATCTACCGAATCTGCTGTGCCAGGGTCCCGTATTTTTCGATCAGGCGGCTCGGCTTATGAGAGGCGGCAATTGAGAAAGAAAGGCTATCCAGAGGCGGTAATTACCACTCTTCTAAGCGCACAAAAGACATCTACCTCTCTCACCTATGTTCGGGTGTGGAAAGTGTTTGATTCCTGGTGCAGTGGGTTGAAGGTGTCCCCACGGCAGGCCACTATAGTACACATTCTTGCATTCTTACAGGAAGGCTTGAAGAAAGGATTGGCATATAGCTTGCTCCCAGTCAAGGTAGTGGCGTTAGGCTGCTTACGAGGTAAGGTTGAGGGTACCTCAATCGCAGGACATCCGAATGTAGCTCGTTTTCTGAGAGAAGCAAAACACTTACGCCCGCCGCTGCAGGCAATTTGTCCTTCATGGAGTTTGAATTTGGTTCTCTGTGGACTTTGCAGTTCGCCTTCTGAGCCCCTCAAACGGGCCACTTTGAAGGATTTAACTCTCAAAACGGTGTTTCTTGTGGCTATCTGTTCCGCTAGACGCTTTTCGAAACTTCAGGCGTTGTCATGCAGAGAACCATTCTTATGGATATCGGACTCTGGGGTTTCGCTTCAGACAGTGTCTTCTTTTCTGCCAAAGGTGGAACGCCGCCAAAGGTGGTCGCGGCGTTCCATGTCAACCAGTCTGTTGAGTTGCCAGCCTTTCCGGATGTGGATAAGTGTTCTACTCAGGGCCAGGATAAGAGGAGGTTGGACATTAGACGGATTCTTCTACGGTACTTGGAGATGACCAATTCCTTTCGACTGTCTGATCATCTTTTTGTTTTATGGAGCGGTCCAAAAAAAGGGAGTGTAAGGCTTCCAAGACTACAATTGCCCGATGGTTGAAGGATGCTATTGCTTCAACGTACATATGTCACAGGCGACAAGTGCCAGAGGGTCTTAAGGCTCATTCTAACAGATCGCAAGCGGCGTCTTGGGCAGAGAGCCAATGTGTATCACCTCAAGAAATCTGCAGGGCAGCTACCTGGAAATCCTTGCACACGTTTGCTAGACATTACCGTTTGGACGTCTGAGCCCCGGATGTGGATTCCTTTGGCAGCAGTGTGATTTGAGTGGGACTCTCCGGGTCCCACCCCATTTAGGGAAGCTTGGGTACATCCCAGCAATCTGGACTGATCCTGGTACAAACAGGGAAAGGAAAATTGGTTCTTACCTGCTAATTTTCGTTCCTGTTGTATCAAGGATCACTAATCTGCTGCACCCCTACACCCCTGGGAACCCTGCCTCTCCTCTCTGCCACAATTTCAGATAATTGAAAGAAACAGACAGTTCCTCACCCTCAAACCCTTCTCAGCAAATACTTTGCAAGGGGCACTCTTCCTTCCTCTCTCCCCAACCTTTTGCCTTCACAATGATTTGAAACATCCTATGTGGCCCTTCTTTTGAAAAGCTTGGGGACCTCTGCTCTATGGTCTCACACTTATCCTGAGGATATTCTGATATGCCCCTCACCTCTTAAAATGATTTGGGCATATATGCTGGCCCATAAAGAGGTAAAAAGGATGCTATGGGAGTACTGAGCATAGTACTCTGATAAACTTTCCTTCTAATAAGATCAAGGGTATGAAAATCTTTTCCCAGGGGCACCAAAGAGTACATTTTAGACCTCTTGGCCCTTTTGAGAGCAGATTCAACTACAACTGACAGATGAGGCAGTTGCTTCTTTTCAAATCCAGGAGTCTTTTGGACATGGTATATTGCATCCACTTTCACTGGTGACATGGCAGGCTTCTCACATTCTCATCTTAATCTCTGGAAGATTCTTATGGATGGGCACTGGCACAATTTCCATGGGGGAATCCACAAACTGGACAATGTCAAACATTTTTGCCTCTACTCTTCCAGCTTCTGTAAAAATAGCTAGAATAACTATTCTCAAAAAAAAAATTGGCAAGGGTGTTTTCCATACTCTCTTTCTGCAAATTCTCTCTGATCCATATGGGTATTCCCAGGAATACTCAGACGCTGAGTCGGAATCATATGTTGGCTGTTTGATCTGACTGTGCATGTGATTAGAAGACAAGGCTTTTGCGAGGGTGTCCTCTTCTCTGTTGTATCTAGACCCTCCACCTTGGGGAAAAAATCTCTCCCTTCACTGATGTACTTGAAACAATGGTGCAGCAGTTCCTGATGCAGATTCCTCTCCAGGAACTAGCAACAAGTTCCTTCTGCCTGATACCATAAGAGCCTCCAGCAAAGGTTAGATCTCAGTCTGCAAGCCTATCAACTATATTAATGCACCAATGCTTACACAACCTTAGAATCCAACACTGCACGGATCCTTCTTTCCAACTCCTCAAAAACTGTCATTACCAATACCTCATGGGAAACAAAAGTGGTCCATTTGCTTGGGATAGCTGAGATATATTGGTGGATAGCATCTGCATCCTTTGAGGCTGTCGCAATTCCCAAGCCCAATGCAAGGGTGGGCTATCTTTTTTGTAGGAATGCCTAGGGGGATTTATAGACACAATGTCCCGGAATCTCATACCAATGAGGATCAATGAGATGTCCTTTAGCCTTCACTTGATATTTGTCATTGGTACTCCTCAATGCTGGTACTGATGAAGAGAAATCCTTCACTTTTGTATCGGGGGGAGAGTTAGACAATCTACCTCTGTGGCCTTTATGGGTATTTGACAGAAGAAAATCAATGCTTCCTTGAGATTGATGCCCCACCAGTGCTTAGTGATGCTCCTGTGAATTTTGATGACAATGGGCTGGACTTGCTTTTCCCAAACAGTTTTTCAATCAGCTATCTTCCTGTATATTGAACATTGTGAGACATTATGGTCACCCTGTAGGCCGAACATACATGGGGATCAGTGATAGATATGTGACTGCACTGGGGTGCTTGCTGAAATCGCTGGTCACCTTCTGTTTTTGGGACATCGGCTGAAAACTAAGATGAAATTGAAGGGGAGACAACATCTTAAACAAACAGCTAATCCCTAAACTAGATATACTTTGGAGGTCTGGAACCAGCTTTCATCATCTCACCTCATGATGAAAGCTGGTTCCAGACCTCCAAAGTATATCTAGTTTAGGGATTAGCTGTTTCTTTAAGATGTTGTCTCCCCTTCAATTTCATCTTAGTCTATCATTACAATTTAATGATGACTTCCCAGCAGTAAAGAGAAGAGTTTCAAATGGTGGGAAAGAAGGGAAGTTGACATGGGTGGGTCAATTGTTTAATTCTCACGGGTGGATAGAATTTGCATCCTTAAAAGAGAAATATCAATTGTTGGATGCTGATTATTAAGCTTATGTCCAAGTTTGACATCATATGAAATAGATAATGGATCAGCATAAAATAACTGAGTTATTCTGTTTTTCAAAAATTTTGCAAAACTGGATTACCATCTAAAGGGTTTATTTTTAAAAAGTATAAGGAACTGAAAAACTACAAGTGAAACTAGCAGGATTGGGAAAATGATTTATCTTGTACAGTGGATGTTACTGCCTGGGAAGACACTAGATGGCGGATTACTAAAACATCAATTTTCCACAATTAGCGGAAAATTTCTTTAAACTCTATTTTCAATGGCATTGTACACCTCAGAGGTGAAGTAGAATTTATAAGACTACTTCTTATCAATGCTGGAGGGATTGTGATAACAATGGGACATATCTGGTGGATTGTCCCTTTTTGGGAGGGTGTTATTTTGGATTTTACCAATGTTTCATTAGTAAAAGACCAGAAGTGTTCTTATTCCACACTCCAGTGGATGAAGTGACAAAGGACATTGCTAAATTGGTTACTCAAATATGTGTGGCTGTGAAGTGTGAAACAGCAGTGCACTGGAGACAGAAAAACCCACCTACCAAAAAAAAAAAACCAAAAAACAAACCACAAACTTTCCTTGTATGATTATGGGGAATTTATCAAATGGAACAATTAAGTGTGCTATGAAGACACTGTTTCATCCTTTGTTTGGGTGCGGACAGTATTCCAGTAGTGGGATAATCAGAAGTGCTCCCTCTTTTTGAGCCCTTGATCTGGAACTACTGAAAGGTGAGGAGGGAGGAGTCTTGGGGAAAGCCTATAAAAATATGCAGTAAATATGTTTTGTCTATTGTTAGCTGTATAAATAAAAAAAAAAAAAGTGAAATTAAACAACTTGATTTAGAACAAAAACTGACCGATGCACACAACAGCCACATGAAAAAGAATAGGAAAACTTAGGAATGAACAAAAAGCTAATAATCTTAAGAGGACCAAAAAACTAATGAATCTGGAGGAGGAAGAACACTGAAAATGTTTCAATGTTTTCATCAGAGAGAAAAAACCCAACTATCTGGCTCTTTGGAAAAAGAAGAAGTGAAAGGCCTGCACAATGCTGGGATGGAATGCACATGCTCAATAGAGTGTGTTAAATGCTTCAGCTTCTAAATGCTTTGAAGTAAACATCTTCAGTCAGGCTCCATCAGATGTGGTCACCCTAGCTGTGAGGACTTCATATCCTGCTTGTCCTTTGAGAATGCTGCTTTTTTTTTTTTTTTTTTTTTTGAAAGACAAGCTACAGTCCAAGGATCTGAGTGTTTATTTCCTTTGGCAGGGCTTCATTCTGGCGGTACACAAACGAGCTAGTTTCTTCCAAGTCTAGTAGCTCATTCAGAGAACCCACGACAGTATCATGCTCCTGCAGGATTTCTGGATAGCAGGAAACAGAACGTTCGATTCGTATAGAACGTCGCACTGGGGTCAATAACTTCAGGTCCTGGAGGGCAGGTTTTCCCTTCAATCTATATGCATGGGGAGAAAAACAGCTCTTTACAAAACTGCTCTTCACCAAGCTACAGAAACTACAGCTGCAAAATGAAGGATCTGTTCTAATTGGGTTCAGCAATCGCAAGACTTTTCTGTTACATTCCCAGTCCCTCAACCCGTATCCAAACTAACATCTCACAAATTCCTTGCCTCCCCACCAAGCCACACAGATTACAATAGTTGGGAGAAGCACAAAACTACTGCAGATTATGTTTTAAACAGATTTATCATGTTTGTCCTAGATTTGTCTTTCAACAGGACCTCTCCCCCCAGAACAGGATCCTAGCCAAAATGGCAGTCTATTTAAAAAACAAAACAAAAAAAACAACCCATTATCTGGGCAAATACTGGACCACTAGCCACTGACCACTATTAAAGATGCTAACTTGCCCAAACTTTTCACTTATCCTCCAACTAAAAAGCATAACAATGGAGATTCCCAGTAAAGCAGAGTTGCTTACTTGTAACAGGTTTTCTCCTAGGACAGCAGGATGTTAGTCCTCACATACACTGGTGACAGATGGAGCCCAGGAAGGAAAGCTTATGTCAGAGTTTTTGGAACTTTGACTGTGCATACTGAGCATGCCCAGCATGCCCTATTCCACGCGTGGTCCTCTTCAGTCTCATAACATAGAATTACGATAAAAATTAAAATAAAAAAAATAGGAGAAATCCAACTCTACGGGGTGGTGGGCAGGTTTCATGAGGTCTAACATCCTGCTGTCCTAGGAGGACACCTGTTACAGGTAACCAACTGTGCTGTCTCCTAGGACAAGCAGGATGGTAGTCTTCACACATGGGTGAATCCCTAGCTACAGGCTGCTCCCCAAGCAAAAGGAGACCAACAAGCACCAACCAGGTGCCAATGGGCACAATGACCACAGTGCTGTTGGTAACAAAGGGGGAGACAGCCTGAACCCAAATAATGGGCCCTAGGCAGGTAGTGCTGGATTCTACACCTCAAAGAGATTCCAAAGGACAGACTGGCCAAAACTACTGTTACGTCGGCCATCCCTATCCAGACAGTAGCGAGATGCTAATGTGTGTACAACTCCACGTCATAGCCCTGCAGATCTCCTCCACAGAATCTGCTCATAAGTAGGCCCACTCATGTTGCCATGGCTTTAACAGAATGAACCTTGACATGACCCCTAAGATGCAGTCTGCTAGCCAATTGGATAGTGTCTCTTTGGCAACAGCAACTCCAAACCTATTCCTGTCAAAATAAATAAGTTGGGTGGGCTATGGGCTTCTATCCACTTTAGATAGAAGGCTAAGGCTCTCTTGCAATCCAAACTGTGCAAGGCTCGTTCGGCTTGGGGCAAATGGGGCCTGGGAAAGAATGTTGGCAGGATGATTGACTGGTTAAGATGGAAATCTGTTGCCACCTTAGGCAGGAACTTAGGATGCATACACAAGACCACCCTAACATGATAAAATTTGGTATAAGGTGGTTAACTCACTAAGGCCTGGGGCTCACTGACCCTGCGCGCTAAAGTGACCACCACCAAAATGATGACCTTCCAGATCAGGTAGTTCAGGTCACAAGAGCGCAGCAGCTCAAAAGGAGCTTTCAGCAGCTGAGCTACACCACGTTGAGGTCCCAAGGCACAGCGGGGAGGCTTCAGTTTAAGCAGGCCCCACATGAAGTATACAACTATTGGTTGTACAGAGATGAGCGCACCATCTACATCTCGGTGGTATGCGCCAATTGCACTGAGATGAACTCTAACGGATTTGGGTTTCAAGCCAGCCTCCGATACGTGTAGAAGGCAGACAATCCGTTTTTGCATGGGGCAGGTGTGGTGTGAGCTTTCTGCTCACACCACACAAAAAACCTACTCCACTTCAGTCTGTAGGACTTTCTAGTGGAAGGCTTTCTGGAAGCCACCAGGACTCGAGACATCCTCAGAAAGATTGAGCGTCAACAGGATTAACCTCTCAACATCCAGGCTGTGAGAAACAGGACCTGGAGGTTGGGATGCTGCAGCCTGCCCTTATCTTGCATGATGAGATCTGGGGAAGTCCCCAGATGGACAACTCCCGAAGGAGTGGAAACCAATCTATGGCGGCCAATGAGGGGCTATGAGGATCATAATCCCTTGGTCCTCGCAAAGTTTCAAGAGTCTTCGTTGCTAAGGAATCTGAGGATATGCATATAGAAGACCTCTGCTCCAATGTTGGGTAAAGGCGTCCGAGGCTGTTTTGCCGTCTGACCTGTACGGGGAGCAGAATTGAGTCACCTTCCTGTTGCAGGGGGACGCGAAAAAGTCCACATCCGTGCTCTCCCATATGCGGAAGATCAGGTTTGCTACCCCCTGGGTCCAAAGACCACTTTGGGTCTAAAGGCACAATTTAGTCTGTCCCCTGTCACATTCTCCATTCCAGCCAGATACATGGTCCTGAGTACCATCCCATGGGACAGGGCCCAAGACCAGATCTGGACCGTTTTCCAAAACAGGATGTATGACCCTGTGCTTCCCTGCTTGACATACCACATAGCAACTTGATCGGCTGTCCAGAAAAATTGTCCTGATACAGTCACTCTGAAAGCCCATAGCACGTACCCGATCGCCCGGAGCTCCAGAAGTTGATCTGACACTATGCTTCCTGGGCGGACCATAAGCCCTGGTTGTGGAGCCTCTCTTCTTGAGCTCCCATCCCAAGTAGAACCCCTGCCCTCTTTGCCTTGGTGGGACAGGCTTGACCGCTCTGGCTGTTAAGAGGGCAGAGAGCTCCCGTAACAGTACTACCTGATACACTATTGGCCCACAAAACGGGCAAGGGGGCAATTTAGTAGCATACCCAATAGATT
Source organism: Rhinatrema bivittatum (assembly GCF_901001135.1). Lineage (NCBI taxonomy): Eukaryota > Metazoa > Chordata > Amphibia > Gymnophiona > Rhinatrematidae > Rhinatrema > Rhinatrema bivittatum. Next base: position 305,985,928 of record NC_042619.1, read on the forward strand.
TAATCGGTATCCTTATCGGACGATGGTCAGAACCCAAAAGTCCAAGGTTATACTGGGCCACCAATCTGCAAAGAACCATAGCCTGTCCCCTGACCAGGGCTTCAGGTGGCTGGCTTATGCCAGTGGAGTAGCAGCCTAGTTGTTAGAGCAGGGGACTATGAACCAGGAGACCAGGGTTCAAGTCCCACTGTTGCTCCTTGTGACCTTGGGCAAGTCACTTTACCCTCCATTGCCTCAGGTACAAACTTAGAATGTAAGCTCTCTGGGGATAGGGAAATACCTGAATGCAATCCGTTTTGAAGCGCTAAAAAAAAAATATGCAAAAAGCAGAATATATATCTAAATAAATAAATGCTCCATATAATCCAGTCAAAACCCCATCTCCAGATTTGGCTGGGGCTTGGGAGCTCTGTTGTCTGGGATGGCCATGGGAGCTCACCCTCTGTGAATAGGAGTGACAGCTGGCGGTTGACACCGGCAGGCACTGAAGCACTGCCACCACAGGGGAAATGGAAGCAAAATTAAAAGTACCGAACCACTGAAAAACCTGACTGAGACTAGAGGGAACCGAAAAGAACCTTTGTTCGATGAAATCGCGAGAAAACCCAAAAAGGATGGTGGAAAAGTTGCCAAAGGCAATTTCTTAAAGAAAAGCCATGAGCTCATCGAACCACAAGGTAAAAGCTCCGTGGGGAAAAAAAATATACTGAAGAGGGACCCCGCGTGGACACATGGAATAGGGCATGCCGAGCATGCTCAATATAGTCAAAGTTCCAGAAACTTTGACGCAAGTTTTCTGTGCTGGGCTCCATCCGATGATGTCACCCATGTGTGTGAGGACTACCATCCTGCTTGTCTTAGGAGAACTGATCAATGCCTCCTGAAAATTATTGCATTGAACACAATAAGTGACAAAATCCCATGCAATTTTCCAGATCTCCAACCTGATGTCATCCTGTGTCATATCAGGGATTTAAACATTGCTTTCTATATTGTGCATGCAATACCTCTTACCTCCAGATCATAAGAATTAGTACAAGTCTCATTCTGAAATACCTAATAATGCAACAAAAGAATTCACCCCAAAAACTGGTATAAAGTTAAACAATTAAGAGTGCTCTATACTAGAAAACGTAACATTCCTGACTAAGAATTGGCAGAGAGAGGCTAGTACATGGTTTCCCAAACTGTCGGTCAGGTCTCCAAATGGGATAACCACTTTCAGCTGGGGTCACAAGCAATCTTTAGACATCAGCAGTATTCATAATGGAAGACTGTACTGGCTCACAGGCCACATGCTCTCACAGACCCTGCAGTGTCTCTGCCCTTGCATGAGTTTCTGTGGTAACAAGAAGCTCAGTATGAGGAAGGATTGGGGCCGCTGCAGGGCCTATGAGATTGCAGTAGCTCACGGGCCCCATGGTGACTTTCATTACAAATTCTGCTGCTGTTTGCAGATCACTGTCAGGCTTGGGACCAACCATGATTCAGGGGAGGGCTGAGTGTGCATGGGCCAGTGGAGACTGCCATTGCTCAACTCTCCTCGCCCACTGCTGAACCCACACAAGAGAAAAAAGTTGCTCCTGTTATCAGCTTGCCCTCTCTTCCTACCATTTGTCATCCATTTTTGTGCCCAGATTTGAAAGAAAACATTGCCACTGACCTTGGCTAGGTGGATGCTTGGAGAAGGGCCATTTGAAGGGAGGGATCAGATGCAGAAGGGGTTTGAGGATTGGATCAGCTGGAGAGGGACTCCCTGTGGAGTATGAGGGGGGAAAGAAAAGATTGACTGGGGGATGTAAGAGAAGAGTTGAGGGGATGCGGTAAGGCTGGGAGGTGAGAGAGGGAATGGGGGATGAAAGCGAGGGGGGATGCAGTGTGGGGGATGTAACAGAAGATTAGTTGGGGTTTATAAAAAGGACTTGGGGTGGGAGGAACAGTTGGGGAGGATGCTAAAGAAGGCTGGAGGGGATGGGCTGGGGAAGTGAAAGAAGCGATCAACTGGAGGAGCAGAGATTGAGCAAGGGGGTCCACTGGAGGGGATGAGGTTAAGAGAACAGGTTAGAGAGAAGGATCAACTGAGTGCAAGGAGAGTCACAGCAGCATGATTGTTGGAGAGTGACCACACCTCTGCTAATTTGTTTTGCTTGTCCTCTGCAGTCTTTGAATTTAAGTGCTAAAATGGGGTCACTTTGCTAAAAGTTTGGGAAGCTCCAGGCTGGTAATTGAAAGCCTGCAGTATTCTGATAAGAAGAGTTTTAAATTTCCTTGCCTGGGGATTTCACCAACTTGCAACCTTAGGTATGAACCCTGTTCAGCAGTCCATCCCTTTGCAAGATTGGCTCCGGGTGTCCTCACAGCCTGCGCTTTCTTTGTTAGGTAGGAGGGTTGAAATTCTTCAGAAGTCGTTTCACTGGCTGCAGCATTTTTGGGTACAGTGGCAATGTCCTCACCAGGAAGAGGTTCAAACGTAACTGCTGTGGAAGAGAAACCATTCTTTTAAGTAGGGAGCTGCAAAGCAGCTTTTTAGCAAGTGACAAAGCAAGCCCAGATAAGACAGTTACAGAAAAACGTTCTGGAGGAGAGGAAGGCCAGAGGTGATGCCCCAAGCCTTTTACCCTAACAGGGGCATCTGACTGATTTAAATCCATTTTGGAACTACTAATAAATTATACATTTTAGATTTGCAATATTTTTATAAAAATAACTAGATCGTATTAAACGTTGAAAATCACTGAAACTTGGTGTTATTTCAGCCAATGAGGCTGCATGGAATCAAAGCATAACCCATTTGGGTGGATTGGGTTATGCGCAGAGGAATATTATATTCTATGGTTGGCTCAATGACGTGCCAAGGAGGTCTGACAGAAGCTTGGGATTGAGCCTCCAGTACAGATGTATATCATAGAGATAACAAATGTGTGTAATTCCCTGCAATTTGGGCTACAATAGCAATTTTTTTCAATGGAATTTTTGGTCTGGCAGTTTCCTTCTGTTTCTTTGGGCTTCCAGCTAAATCAAAACTGACCTTTAACAGGCTATGGTGCCATGAATCTTCATTCCCAACTATCCAGGGATTTGTCCCGATTTTATATCCCTTCTAACTCAGCCCAGCAGCTGCAGCAAGTATTCTTCGGCAGGGATCAAACCATAATGCACTCTGGCTAGCAATGTTTCTCAAACTTTCTGGTGCCAGGGACTGGCTGGCTGACCACTTTAAAATGTGGACTGGCTGGCAGGTAGAGTTAAGGGAATAAAGGGTTTCCTCCTGTGGCTGAAGCGCATGGTGGATCCCCTCCATGCATAAAGTGCAAGTTGGGCTGGGTGTACATGCATCATCCCCTCTTCAGGAATCTCCTTCCCAGTCTCAACACAGCCACCCACTACAAGAATTCTGACGCAGGAGCTGTGCTCCTTGCACCCATTACAATGCAGAAGATAATGTAGCCAGGGGTTAAAAACATATTGGTGGTAGTGGGGGGAAGATGGAACCTCTTTAAAAGGTCTGGTGCTTTCAACAGCCTTCAAGACTGCATAGCTAGCAACCCATTAGAGTCTTTTATGTTTAAATCAGCAAGTGTGAGAGAAGTTCCAGACTCAGATGAGCCCAAGGTTCATGTTTAGTTTACTAATCCAATAAGCTGTTTGTTGCCAGTGGTAGTGAAAAGCTGAACCATGCAGGCAATCTGCCCATGCACCCAGAAGTAGCAGCAATGTGTAGCAGAATGAAAGCTGGAGTGAAATCGCTACCAGGACATTTTGGCCCAGAGGTATAGGGAGGTACAGAATGGATGTGGGCAACCAGGTGGGAGCCAGTACCTGCGCGGCTGCAGAGGATGGCTACAGCATGGGCCTGCTTCCTCCTGCAATGACTGCCATTCTGCACACCAGCAAAAATGCTGCTGGGGACCGCTGCCTGTTCATGGACCAGTGGTTGAGAAACACTGCCCTAAAATCTACCCAACGGCAACCTTTAATGGCCAAGTGATAGACTCCCTGCTACCTTCCAAATGTATAGGTTGTGAATGCGGCCCATACAGCATCTTCAAGCCACCCATCCCAGGGATTAAATGCATTGCCACTGAGCCACTAGAAAGACCCAGTTTAATATTGTATCAATGATCCAGAGAAAGAAATAAACAGTACTTCCATTTTTTCAGGCAGCACCAAAATTCAAAACATAGGTAGGACAGGCTTTTAGAGGAAATACATTGGTAGGCTGGATATAACTAAACACTTGGGGAAAGCACTAAACCAGCAAATAAAATTACTATTTAGGGTCAGGAAATCACTCTCCCCTCTGCAGAGCTGACTATAAATGCAATGATTTTTGCCTCTCTCTGGATTACCAGAGCACACACTGTCAGGTAGTCAGAAGATGGCTGGACTCAATAGATCTCTGCACTTTTCAGCTTATGAGGCTATATAATAAATTGGTTAACCTCAGAGAACCATTACAACCGACTTCACAAGGTTACTGGAGCAGTGGATGGTATTTATCTGTAACTACAGCAAGGCAGCCAGACTGGCAGAAGTCATCTCACCACCAGCCATCCACCCTGGTCCTACTCTAGTTGATAAATTAATATGAAGCATGCATTACCTTTGGACTCTGTGGTGGTATTTTCCAAAATACCAAAGACAACCTCTCTTAACTCCTGAATTGGCTGTGAGAAGGGGGAGAGGAAGATTAAAAAATAAAAGTTATAAAAACCATTCAGTTACTGTGTTAAGTACTGTATGATTTATTTCATGCTCAAATGTGTTCTCTCAAAGTTGAAATGTTGCATTCATACACCCTGCACTGAATGACATTTGGTGTAGGCAATGTCATTTTCATTTAACATTCAGATTTCAGTCTGGTTTTCTTCTGCTTGGCTTTCTAACTCCTCCTCCAATTCCTATTGAAGAATTAGCAAGCAGCACACTCACTGTTTTCCATTTTTCTCATACATCCTCTCCACTGGCCCACTCTTTCCAGATGCTCCTGTAGCAGAGAGCACACTATGGCTCTTGAAAGAGATGGTGAAATTAGTTCTTACTTCATTTCATTTCCTTGAGTCCAGTCAGACCAGCCCAGATGCATGGGTTAGGCTCCCTAGCCAGCAGATGGAGACAGAACTGGTTTGCTGACATCACCCCCCATATAGGGTCCTGTTCTGCACGTGGCCTGTCAGTATTCTACGTAACAAGCTAAAATAAAATTTAAACCAAACTCACCTGTAACCAGAGGACTTCCTGAAATCAAACGTGTAGAAAAAGGAAAAGATAGAAACCTTTATAACAAAGAACAAGATCTAGTTCCTTATCTGTGAGGACCTAACTCTTCAGCAAGGTCCCAAATAGCAAATAAAGGGATGAAACATTTTAGCAGATAGGGAGGATTCTGGACTGCTCTAGCTGGACTCAAGGAAAGGAAATTATCACAGCTAAGAAATAATTTCACCTTCCTCTTATACAGCCAGACCAGTTCATATGCATGGGAAGTACCCAAGCTACCCCTCAACTGGATAGGACTGTCAACCCTGTCGAACCAAAGGTTAATTCTTTCCCATCTCGGACATCTAGATGATATTTTAAAAAAGGCTTGCAGTGAAGACCAAGTTGCTGTTTGCAAATATTTAGAGGTGACACTAAACGTAGCTCAGTCCAAGTCGCATCTTGTGCTCTTGTGGAATAGGCCCTCAAGCTTTTAGGAAGAGGGAAGCCTCTGTCAATGTAGGCCTCTCTTATAACCTCTAATTCAGTGAGCTACAGAAGCCTTCAAAGCTGCCTCACCTCTATTACAACCATGAAAAAAAGGAAGAAAGATGGTCATATTTTCTGAATCAGTCATCTTCAAGCATCTCAATAAAATTTCCTTGTATCCAAATGATGTAGCTGATCCTAGTTCTCCCCAAACACATTCCTCCAAAAAGAGGGCAGATGCACTACTTAAGACGAAAGAATGACACCACTTTGGGAAGGTACGAAGGCACAGTACAAACAAACTGCTTCTGTAAATTTCAAAAAGGGGTCCCCACAAGAGAGCCTGAAGCTCAGAGACCTGTCTGGCTATTCAGATTGCCATCAAAAACACAGCCTTAAAACTAAGCAGCTTGTTTGAAGCTTTCCTCAATGGTAAAAAAAATTCCCAAACTACATTTAGATCCTATGAAGGGACCAAATCTCTTATGGGAGGTCAAATGTGTTTCACCTCGCTTAGGAACCAAGACACATCTGAATAGGAAGACAAAGATCTACCTCCTGGATGTCTCCTGTAACAAACAATAGCTGCTATCTGCACCTTCAAAGAATTTAGGGCACGGCCACTCCTTGTGACCTTGGGCAAGTCACTTGAACCCCCATTGCCTCAGGTACAAATTTGATTGTGAGTCCTCTGGGGATAGGGAAATACCAACAGTACCTGAATGTAATTTGCTTTGAAGTGCCAAAAAAATCAGAATATAAATCAAACAAATCAAACACACCCTTATTTTTAAGCTCTCTTGAAGAAAGACTGAAGGTAACAAAGACCTCTGTCCTCACACCAGATTTCAAAAACTGTCCACATTCACATATGCCAAAGAAGTGGAGGTCTTTTTTGCTTGTAAAAAGAATATTACAACAACCTCTCTCGGTTCCTCATGAAGAAACACTGGCCCCTGAAATACGAAACCCCTGAACAGAGGAAATACCAGCAGATTCCCTTCCAACATCTTTATCTGATCTGCCTAGCAGGGCCACCTGGGAAAATCAGGAGCAACCAAATATCACAAGGCCCAGATGCTCAGAAATCCTCTGCACAACTCTGCTTATTAACAGCCACAGCAGATCACAAAGCGGACCTCGCTCTGGCCACTTCTGAATCAGAGAGCCCAACCCTGAGAAACATTTTTCCTTTCTTCAACTGAAAAAGTTTCTTTCCTTTGTGTAACTGCTGAAGGTTATCACTGGTTCTATCTGTTCATTATCAGGAAGAATGCCTCCTCCATCAGAGACCACTCCTTGGGATCTAGAGCTCTGGCTGAGAAAGTCCGCTTATACATTCTCTACCCCTACGTGAGCTGCCAAGATCATCCTTACATTCTCCCCTACCCACTCCATTAACAGCCTTCCGACCAGGGCCACCTGAAACTCCTGGTTACTCTCTGGTGATTCACATACACCACCGCCACTGCATTTTCTGAAAGAAATTTGATCATTTGCCCCCTCAAAAGAGGAGCCAAATGGAGAAACACCAATCTTACTGCCCTTGTTTCCAAATGATTGACCACTTACTCTCTTCCAGTGTACAAAACCCTGAACTACTGGACTCTGACAGTGCACTCCGGCAGCCTATGAGATTGGCGTTGGCCATTACTGTAATCCATGAGGGGCGGTTTTCTACCCCTATTTCCAGGTTCTTGGGAATCAACTGCCATTCCAAATTTCTCCTTTCAAAGCACCAGCGTCTGGGAATACTCCTGATACTGGGGAGACCATCTAGACAATCAGGCCCTCTGAATGGGACATATATGCGCTCTTACCCAAGGAACCAGGATCCAACATTGTTGCCATGAAGCCCAGAACCTGTAGATACTCCCAAGCTGTGGGCCTCGGATTCTCAATAAGGACTTCACCTTACTCTTAGCTTCAGAATTCTCTCTTTGGTCAAGAAACCTGACCTAGAGTCATGTCGAAAGTTTCCCCCTAGATACTCCAATAACTGAGACAGACAACTTGCTCTTGCCAAAGTTCACCACCCAGCATAGATCTTGCAAAAATTGTACCACCTGGACATAGCAGCCATGCTCTCCTGAGTCGACTTTGTCCGAATTAACCAATTGTCCATTCAGATATGGATGCACCAGAATTCCTTCACAACAAAGAGCCACTGCCACAACCACCACCTTGGAAAAACATTCTCGGAGCAGTGGCCAAGCCAAAAGGCAGGGAATAAAACTGGAAATGATCTCCCAGAATTGCAAAATGAAGATTCTTCCGATTGTCCTCCCTTATTGGGATATGCAAATATGCTTGTTCAGATCCAAGGAAGTCAGAAATTCCCCTTGTCTCACTACCACCATGACTGACTTTAAAGTCTCCATTTCAAATTGAGACATCCTAGAGCTCTGATACCTTTTTAGATGCCAAATTGGATGAAATGTCCTTTCCTTCTTTGGCACTATAAGTATACTAAGTACCTCCCTTGGCCTCTGATGAAAAGGAAATGGAACCTTGGCTCCTAACAAAAGTCGCTCAGGTGTCTCTGGTATAGCCCTCCGCCTTTTGAGTGGCATAAGGGGACACAATAAAAGCATCTAAGAGAGCAAAAAAAACCCAAACTCCATAGCATAGCTGCTCTCAACTATCTCTAGAACCCACTGATCTGACTTAATTTGAATCTCACTCAGTAAAAGGTTGATAAACACCCGACTAATACCTGTACTAGAGACTGGGTCTCCAAACCTTCACCGAGAGTTCTGAATGACCAGTGTCTTTACCTCTTATGAAAGGACTAAAATCTACTATAATTCTAGGCTGTTGAGAAGACAACCTTCCTGACCTTCCTCGCTTCGGATCCCAAAACAGATTCTTGAACAATGACCGCCAGTGCGTTTGGACTTATCCTCTTGTAATCTAGGCTCCTTAGATTCCCCCAAGGCCTTTATAAATTTCGGATACTCTCCAAACAGTAACATTTTCATTTAAAGGTAAACTAACAGTCTTGGAGATTGAATCTGCTGACCAATTACTCAGCCACAGCAAGTGCCTTGCTGCCATAATTAAGGCTCACACCAAATCATATGAGACATCAGCCAAGAAGGCCACACTGGTTCCATCTGAGCTGTGTACTCTACAGCAGCACCTTTGAGGCCACTTCCTGTACAATCTGAAAAAGATGCAACCCTGCTCCGTCCACAGTGCAATTACAAACTGCTGCCTGGAAAGCAAAACTAGAAGCCTCAAAAGGTGGAATTACTATTTGCCTGATAATTTCCTTTCCTCTAAAAGATTCAGGTCAGTGCATTACCAGTAGGTTATGCACACCAACCAGCAGATGGAGATAAGAGATCAAAGGCTCACTGATGTCATCCTTCACATACCTCCATGTTGACATCAGCCTGCCAGTAAATTCTGTAAAAGCTATTTGTGGACAACTTTAAAACCATAAATTTTATTTATTTAAAAACTTTTCTATACCGTCGTATAGTGATATACCATCTCAACTGTTCACAGATAGGCACGTAAAATAAGTTTGTATTGGTTTCTAAATTATCTAGAAGGTGCCAATAAATTTTTCGGTTACATGATTCAAATAATATTGCTATATGGAAAGTGGATTGGAACTTTCATCAATGTTAGTTTGGCTTTTTTTTTCTTTTAAACTTCCAGTAAAATAAGGAAATGAGGCTAACCAAAGCACCAAGGCTGGTAAACATTGGGAAACCAATAGAAGGAAGGATAAACATGGGGAAAAGGAAAAGAGCCCCCCGCCCCCCATGCTTACCAAGTCCTTAGATTCTGACTGATACGGCATTCATGTACTTTCTATTGACAAACTGCCAAAAAATCTAAAACACGCAAACAAAAGGCAGCATTGGGAGGGAGCGTGGACTGCCCTGACTGTTCTAGAGAAAGGAAATTTATCAGGTAAGTAGTAATTTCAACTTCCTTTTCATCCGTACAGGCCAGTCTATTCCCTGTGAGATGTACCTAAGCTACTCCCTCATAGGGCAGGATGCTGCTCGTGACCTCACCATACTGCCACGGCAAACAAGAGTTTCTTTACCTGGACTTCCAGAAAAAAAAAAAGTGCCTTGACAGCCAAGCTGACGCTCTGCAAATCTCCAATGGAGATACCCATCCACGGTCTGCGCCCATGTGGAATACATCTGAATCTGCTCCATTAGAGGCCAGTATCCTCCACATACACATTCTTGATCTGCTACTTAATCCATCATACCATAGTTGTTCTAGAGGCCATTATCCCGCCATACAGATTTTCTGAATTTGGAAACTTGTGGCCACCTTGAAAAAAACATGCAAGGTGTCTTTGCATATCCAAGGGAAGAAACAGCGCATATTCTGCCTTCCTGCCTGGTGAAGGCAAAAAAATAGACCGACTCATGTAGAAGCCTGACACTACCTTTTTAAGAAAGGAAGGTACTGTGTGAAATTGAATGACAGCCAAAGAAACCATGAGAAAATGTTCCCAACCAGAGAGTGCTTGCCATTCCGAAGCCCACCTTGCTGGTAATGAGGAAACTGTCTTTAAGGGAACATTTGTAATAAAAGAGAACTGTAATTCTGACAAAAGGAGAGAGCCAGATTAAAAGCTCAAATAGGAATTGAAATCTGAACAGGTGACTGGATATGCTTGACCCTTCAAATGAAATAGACCTCAAATTCAGCCCCTTTAACCAGAATGAAATACTCTTAAACTACTAAGGACACTCCCTCCTGTAGAAATTCCAAAATAAATCCAAATTGGCACAGAGGTACATCCTGGCACAAACCGACACTTAGAACACTAAATTCAAAATTCTCCCTATTCACATGTAAGCTAAGAAATTAGAAATTTCCTCGTCTTCAACATCACCATTATCAGTGTATGAAATGTCTCTGCCATCAATTGCACCCACTCAAGGACCAGACCATAAGAGACATAATAACCCCAAGCTGGCCACTTGGAAGCTCACAGACATGGCTCTCCAAGCTTGGCCAGAGGTCGTATCAGCTCGAGCACTGAGACACACAACAGGTCCTGTGACTGCTGCAAATTGATCTTAGCAAGGTTGACCATCCAACCTAATTCCTGCCTCTTGGAAGGACTTTGCACAATTAAGCCAACCATCCAGTTGGTGATCATGGTGATGCAGAAAGAGGAGTTCCTCAACTCTCTGCATGTGAGGGACGTGTATCTTCAAATTCCAATTCAGAAGAAGCATTAGAGGCTGCTTGTCTTGCGCTACTGAACAAAAGAACATGCCATAATGGGTCAGACCAAGGGTCCATCAAGCCCAGCATCCTGTCCCCAACAGTGGCCAATCCAGGCCCTAAGAACCTGGCAAGTTCCCAAAAACTAAGTCTAGCCCATGTTACTAGTAATAGCAGTGGCTATTTTCTAAGTCAACTTAATTAATAGCAGGTAATGGACTTCTCCTCCAAGAAATTATCCAATCCTTTTTTAAACACAGCTACACTAACTGCACTAACCACATCCTCTGGTAACAAATTCCAGAGTTTAAATGTGCGTGTATTTATTATTTATTTAAATGATTTTATATACCGACAACCGTTTGCACATCGTGTCAGTTTACAAGTAACTTACAACCAAAGTATATATAGGCATAGCCTTTACAAAGAACAGTATGCAAAAGAACGCAGTAACAGAACAAAAACTAGATAAATTGAAGAGGGAGGGGTTCAGATTAGGCGTGACAAGGGAGGGGGTGGGGGGAGGGTGTAAACAATGACACAAAGGGATAGGTTATGTACAGGGTTTAGAGAAACATTCATTATGTACACTGGTTATATACAAAGTTATATAACCCCGAATACAACACTCGTTGAGGTGAGGTTATATATGAGGTTATATAACATAACATTCTTTATATACAAAGGTTAAGAGAAACATTTATAGTTCCTTACTGATTTTTTTTTTTTTTTTTGAGTAGGGGGGAGGGCGGGAGGGGAGGGCTAGAGGGGGTAAGTGTTAGATGTTGATCCTGAGAGGGGGGTGTTGGTAAGTGAAGAAGATAGGGTTAGAGTGTTAGTAAGTGATGATGATTGGGGATATGCTTGGAGGAAGAGCCAGGTTTTGAGTTTCTTTTTGAATGTGGGTGTGGAGGTTTCGGTGCGTAGGTCAAGAGGCATAGAGTTCCAAAGGGTGGGGGCTGCGAGGGAAAGGGCTCTGTTGGTAGTGGAGATAAGTCTCGTAGATTTTATGGAGGGAGAAATTAGAGTTCCACGGGGTGAGGAACGGGTAGGTCTTGTGGAGGTGCGAGGGAGGAAAGGTGGGTTTAACCAGTTGTAATGTTCATTAGTAATACTTTTGTGAATGAGGGTAAGGGTCTTGTAAATAATTTGTGAGTGAATGGGAAGCCAGTGGAGATCAATGAGGGTGGGAGTGATGTGGTCTTTCTTATTAACATTAGTGAGGATGCGTGCAGTAGCGTTTTGAAGGAGTTGTAAAGGTTTGATGTGGGTAGCAAGAAGTCCAAGGAGGAGAGCGTTGCAGTAATCAATCTTCGAAAAAATTATAGATTGGAGTACAGTACGGAAATCAGAGAAATAGAGAAGGGGTTTGAGTTTTTTGAGGGTTTGTAATTTGAAATAGCAGCTGCTGAGGATAGATTTGATATATGGTTTGAAAGTGAGTTGGTTATAGAGTATAACACCCAGGTTTCGTGTGTCAGGAGGGAAAGTTGGTGGAATAGAGGGTAGAGGGTATGGGTATTGACGCATGTCTAGAGGAGATAAGAAGGAGTTCAGTTTTTTGTGGATTGAGGGCTAGGTGCATGTCAGTGAGGAGCTGGTTGATGGAGGCAAGAATAGTGTCCCAGTTTTGGAGTGCAGTGAGAATGGAATTTGTGAAGGGGATGAGGATTTGCACATCATCCGCATAGATGAAGTGAGTAACACCAAGGTTGGAGAGGAGGTTAGTAAGGGGGAGCATATAAATGTTAAATAGGGTGGACAAGAGGGAGGATCCTTGGGGGACGCCACAGTCGAGATTAGCAGGGGAGGATGTAAAGTTGTCGGTGAGGACTGTGTAACTACGGTTTTGGAGGTAAGACTTAATCCAGGAAAGAGCAGTGCCTGAGATTCCTATGCTGATGAGGGTGTTGATGAGGATGTTATGATTTACGGTATCGAATGCGGCAGAAATATCTAACATGGCAATGAGATAGGAGTTACCAGCATCCATTCCTTTGATGATGGTATCTGTTAGGGAGAGGAGTAGGGATTCCGTACTGAGATGTTTTCGGAAACCATATTGTGTATGGATTGGATTGGAGTATGTTGGATTGTTCAAGGTGGTCAGAGAGACGGGAGTTTACTAGTTTCTCAATGACTTTGGAGAGGAAAGGGAGATTGGAGATGGGACGGAGGTTAGATAGGTTGGAGGGATCGAGGGAGGAGTTTTTTTTAGGATGGGCTTGACCACAGCTTGTTTTAGGGAGTTAGGGACCAAGCCGTGTTCAAGGGAACAGTTCACAATTTTGGAGAGTGAAGTGGCTATGGTTTTAGGAATAGCGTTGAGTGAAAAAGAACTCTCTCAGATTAGTTTTAAAATGCACCATATGCTAACTTCATGGAGTGCCCCCTAGTTCTTCTATTATCCGAAAGAGTAAATAACCGATTCACATTTACCTATTCTAGACCTCTCATGATTTTAAACATCTCTACCATATCCCCCCTCAGCCGTCTCTTCTCCAAGCTGAAAAGTCCTAACCTCTTTAGTCTTTCCTCATAGGGGAACTGTTCCATCCCCTTTATCATTTTGGTCGCCCTTCTCTGTACCTTCTTCATCGCAACTATATCTTTTTTGAGATGCGGCAACCAGAATTGTACACAGTATTCAAGGTGCTGTCTCACCATGGAGCAATACAGAGGCATTATGACATTTTCCATTTTATTCACCATTCCTTTCTAATAATTCTCAACATTCTGTTTGCTTTTTTGACTGCCGCAGCACACTGAACCGACAATTTCAATGTGTTATCCACTATGACGCCTAGATCTCTTTCTTGGGTGCTAGCTCCTAATATGGAACCTAACATCGTGTAACTATAGCATGGGTTATTTTTCCCTAAATATGCATCACCTTGCACTTATCCACATTAAATCTCATCTGCCATTTGGAAGCCCAATTTTCCAGCCTCACAAGGTCTTCCTGCAATTTATCACAATCTGCTTGTGATTTAACTACTCTGAATAATTTTGTATCTGCAAATTTATCTCACTCGTCATATTTCTTTCCAGATCATTTATAAATATATTGAAAAGTACGGGTCCCAATACAAATCCCTGATGCACTCCACTGCCCACTCTTGACCAGCCAGTTGTCCAGATAAGGGAAAACATGCATTCTCAGCCTGCAGAAGTATGCTGCCACCTTGGCCAGACATTGTTAAAATCCGTGGGGCAGACATAAGCCCAAATGGCAACACCTGATAGTGGAACTGCTGTTTTCCCACCACGAATTGGAGATATATCAAGTGACTGGGGAAGATCTTGATGTCTGTGTATGCGTCCTTCAGATCAAGGGAGCGTAGCCAATCTCCTTTTTGTAAAAGGGGGGGGGGGGGGGGGATCAAGGTGCCCAAGAAAACATTCTGGAACTTTTCCTTTTTTATAAATCTGTCCAAGGCCCTTAAGTCTAGGATGGGATGGAGTCCTCCTGTTTTCTTTAGACTCAGGAAGTACCTGGAGTAAAAATCCTCATCCTCCTCGGAGGACCCGAGTATTGGGATCGCTCCTGTGGAGGGCATCAGTGGCTGACGGGGCATCGACGGCCCCTCGGGCACCGGCTGCGTCAGAAGGGTGCACAGAAGGACATCCAGACACTATCAGGGATGCCAAATTTGGGCACCGGTGTGGGGACCAGTGGCACCGGTAACACTTTGCAGCGCTTTGAGCACTGCCAATTGCACTCTGTTGTCCAGCTCCTCCTGGAAGTCCTGAGTGGTCAGGACTGATGGAGGGGGACGAGGCGTGTCTGGCTCATCCTTGGGTCCCCAAAGCGGCGCGGTGCCCTGCACCGATATCGGTGGGGAATGCCTCGAGCTACTGGGGAGCACTGGAGGATGGCACCTCCAGTGGCCGGTGCCGCTTCGATGGCTGCTCCAGAACCGTGCCAAGACGGGGAACGGTGCCGGTGCTTCCGGGATCACTTCCAATTCTCAGCCTGGTCTTTCCACGGTGATGGGCCTCTGGTGGAAAGCACAGCTGCTTACCTGTAACAGGTGTTCTAATAGGACAGCAGAATGATAGTCCTCACATGTGGGTGACATCATCCGATGGAGCCCAGCATGGAAAGCTTTTGTCAAAGTTTCTAGAAACTTTGGCCAGCAGACTGAGCATGCCCAGCCTGCTACTATCTACGTGTCCACGCGAGGTCCCCTTTCAGTCTCGAAACTTAGTAATAATACGAGTGAAAAACTAAAACAAGAAACCGGAAGTGAACCCAAAATCATGGGGAGGTGGGTGGGATTGTCCTAGGAGAACACCTGTTCCAGGTAAGCAACTGCGCTTTCTCCTAGGACAAGCAGGATGGTAGTCCTCACATGTGGGTGAGTACAGAACTCCAGTAACCAGAGAGACCAAAAGCGGCCAAACAAGGTGCCAACGAGCACAACAAAACTGCGGTGCTATGGGGAAAAACAGGGGCGGTCTGGTCCCATAAGGAGCATGAGTAGAGAGTTGGGTTCAGGTCTGGAACAGGTTGTGCAGGATGAACTGACCAAATCCCCACCCTCTTTGCTCTGGTGGAAAGCACAGTTGCTTACCTGTAATAGGTGTTCTAATAGGACAGCAGAATGATAGTCCTCACATGTGGGTGACGTCATCCGATGGAGCCCAGCATGGAAAGCTTTTGTCAAAGTTTCTAAAAACTTTGGCCAGCAGACTGAGCATGCCCAGCCTTATAGTGGTCCCAGAGCTGGGCCACCTCATCCCTAACTCTATCTCCGAAGAGATTCTCTCCAGTACTCAGTATGTCAGTGAGTCTTTCCAGTACTTCTGGTCGGAGATCAGAGGCCCACATTCATGCCATTCTGCGGGTGCTGATTCCTGCTGCAGACACCCTCAACGCTGTCTCAAAAAGATCGTAGGTCGCTCGGACCTTGTGTTTTCTGCACTCCAAGCCCTTATTCACCAGCGACATGAAGGTGTCCTGCTGCTGCTAAGGCAAATGCTCAGTCAACTCCTGCACCTGCCTCCAGATGTCCTGCAAGTACTGGCTCATGTGGAGCTGGTAGAAAGCTATGTGGGCAATGAGCATGGTTCCCTGAAAAACCTTCTTCCCAAAAGCATATATATCGCTCTGTGTTCCTTCCCCAGGAGCGCTGAGGAATGGGTCTGAGACCCTTGACTCTCGAGAGCAGATCTGACTATCACTGACTGGTGAGGAAGCTATTGCTTATCAAACCTGGGATCCTTTTAGACAAGGGGGATGTCCCCACATACAGTAGTAACTCCTTAAGGATGTTGTATACCGGGACCACCATGATCTCCTTAGGAGGCTCCACAAACTGGAGGATTTCAAGCATTTTGTGCCTGGCATCTTCCTCTGTCAGTAAGTGAAATGGGATGGCCTCTGCCATCGCCCTCACAACCCTGTGAAGGTTAAGTCCTCAGGTGGAGGCTTCTTTCACTCTTCTGAAGGAGAATGTTCTGAGGGGAGGCCCTTAGAGCCATTGAAGGAGGTTCTCCATGGTGTCATCTCTCAGGGGTCATTTGCAGCAATCCCAGACGTCATGCGATGCCCCCAAGCAGAGGACACATTCATCATGGGTGTCCATGATGGACATGGTCCTCAGGCACAGAAAGCATTGCTTAAAACCGGACATGGCCATGACAGGGCAAAATAAATGGGAAGCAAGATCAAAATAGACAGCAATGGGCGTCGATGGCCAGCAGCACCGAAGCACTGCCACCATGCGAAAGGAAAAAAAAACCACTTAACAATAACGTCGAAACCCCGACTAGGAACACTACAGGGAGGACAGAGAAGGATCTGGCGTCCAACCCAGGTGAAGAAAATTACGTCAAAGCGAAAAAATGGAACATTTTTTCAATAGAGGCCAAAAAGGCCAAAAGTGAGCTCACAAACCGTAATGCTGCAGCTCTGCAGAAAGAGACTGAAGAGGGATCCCGCATGGACGCGTAGTATAGGGCATGCCCAGACTGGCAAGTCAAAGTTCTAGAAACTTTGACATAGTTTTTCTTGTCGGGACTCCATCTCAAGTCACCCAAGTGTGTGAGGACTACCATCCTGCTTGTCTTTGGAGAAAACGGTTTACAGAAATTCTTCTTTGACTTATGGGAACCAAAGATTACAGCTAAATATTCGATATCAGTATCAAGAGAAAAGCTATGAAATACTCATCCTTCTCCTAGATATTTCTTCTACTTTTCCTACTTCTTTACTAGCACCAGCCTCCTAATTTCTTCTTTCTACTGCCTCTTCCCTTCCCTACCTCAGGTCTGTTTGTGCACCTCCTCTTATGCTGAGTCCAAGGTTTTCCTTCCCACAGTGGCACAGTGCCTCAGGATCTTACCCCTCTCCTCCCTCTCCTCCTCCTCTGTACAGAGTTGGAATCAGTATTAGCAGGCTGGACAAGGAAGGGGCAGAAGTACTTCCTTTGAGCATGGCTGCTCTGCCAGCCCTTGTGGTCTTGTTAGCAACAACTTGCTGACAGTTCTTGCGAGTTACATTTAGTCACCAGTGGAAGCTGGTGACTGGAAGCTTCACATGCTGGTCTCTGCATGCATAACTAAAATGTCAGCTCCTCTTTATAACAAATTCAAGTTAATCCTAGTATTCTTGTTAAGTGCTACATTCTGTCACAAACTTCATAATAAACTTGATGGCTCCCAGCCCAGTAATTATAAAGCGGGATCACCAAAGCACAGGAACTACATATTCAAATAGGTGGAAATTCCAAATATCAAAGCAAACAGATCCTTACTGCGTGTGCCAAATTTCTAAGTTGGTGACTCACCCCAGCACCTGCACGAACTGCCAGTTCATACAACCCAAACACATCAAAGGGGCCACCTCGCTCCTGAAGTTTTGCCTTGCAGATCCAGAACTTGGCAAATTTCTCTCCTTCAGGGATCCTGGACAGGATAGCAGACAGCTGCTCAGAAGGGTATCCCTCAAGGAAAAGAAAAGAAAATACCCACTTAAGACAAAGACTGTAGAAATGGGAAACCAAATTCCTGTAAAATGAACATGAGTAAAAGAAAGATAAACCTTCCACCCCTACCAAGACAATTAGATTTTATTTTTTACATAACTTTTTATTTTACCGTGGCACAAAGTATACAGAACACAGGTACAATCCAAATATAACAAACACATCACTGTCTGCAAGGTTACAAATGCATTGGAAGAGGACATTGTAAATTCTTCATAAGAACTACTTAATATATATTCTGTGACTTCCGTCTCCAGACCTACTATGGAGTCCAGACTTTGTGTGTCTGGTTGTTTCCTAAATGCAAATATCAGATGTCCTAGTCAGGGGCATAGCCAGAACTGAATTTGTTTTGGGGGGGCCTCAAGGTTAATATGCAGGGTCTTTGCTAGCTTCTAACCCTGACCCCATACCTTACCCTACCCTATGTGGATCTGCATTGCAGTGGCTACAAAGCCCTATATTTTATGGATACATTCTGCATCTTCTGTCTTTTCAATCTCCTTGCCCTGGCAGTCCCTCACTATCCCGTTGTGTTTATGGCACCCAAGTGTTAATCTCTCAGGCTGCTATACAGTAATTATGTAAACTGGTTTCCAACCATGCCAGACATTCCAAACCTTTTAAAATACAGAGAAGAGGGGGGAAAAATTACCTACCAAAAAGTAAAGAGAGACTTTGATGGCCTCAAATCTTTACAGGACTAGTCCAAGGGCAGTGTTTCCCTGTTCACGTTAGCCATTTTAGAGATGCAGGGGATAATTGCATCTTGGCCCTCTAACTACTGCATCTTTAAGAGCAGACTCAGGTGTGCCATGATGCTGCTGCTAGGGGAGGAGCCTCATAAACTTGAGGGGGCAGAGGCCGCTTCATAGCTATGCCCCTGGTTCTATTATAGAAATCACTTCTATTTTATTTTTCCTAACAAGTAATTTGAAGTGATTCTTTCCATGTATATGCAATAGTCAGTGGAACAACATACCAGAGTTGATTAATCAATTTCCTTGAAGTGGGCAGATATGATCTGTCTCTTCAAAAAATAAAGATGACATAATAGGGTCATAAGAACATAAGAAATTGCCATACTGGGTCAGACCAAGGGTCCATCAAGCCCAGCATCCTGTTCCAACAGTGACCAGTCCGGGCTACAAGTACCTGGCAAATACCCAAACACTAAGCAGATCCCATGCTACTGATGCCAGTAATAGCAGTGGCTACTCCCTAAGTCAGCTTGATTGATAGCAATTAATGGACTTCTCCAAGAACTTATCCAAACCTTTTTTTAAACCCAGCTACACTAACTGCATCCCTCTGGCAACAAATTTCAGAGCTTAATTGTGCATTAAGTGAAAAATAATTTTCTGATTAGTTTTAAATATGCTATTTGCTAACTTCATGGAGTGTCCCTAGTCCTATTATCCAAAAGATTAAATAATGATTCACATTTACCCCTCTATCATATCCCCCCTCAGCCGTCTCCTCCAAGCTGAACAGCCTTAAACTCTTTAGCCTTTCCTCATAGGGGAGCTGTTCCATCCTCTTTATCATTTTGGTCGTCCTTCTCTGTATCTTCTCCATCGCAACTATATCTTTTTTGAGATGCAGCAACCAGAATTATACACAATACTCAAGGTGCGGTCTCTCCATGGATTGATACAGAGGCATTATGACATTTTCCGTTTATTCACCATTCCCTTCCTAATAATTCCTAACATTCTGTTTGCTTTTTTGACTGCCGCAGCACACTGAGCAGCACACCACTATGGTGCCTAGATCTCTTTCCTGGGTGGTAGCTCCTAATATGGAACCTAAAATTGTGTAACTACAGCATGGGTTATTTTTCGCTATATGAAACACCTTGCACTTGTCCACATTAAATTTCATCTGCCATTTGGAAGCCCAATCTTCCAGTCTCACAAGGTCCTCCTGCAATTTATCACAATCAATTGATAGGTCAAACAAAATAGGAAACAAAGGGGAACCATGTTGTATGTCTCGTAAAATCAGAAACCGTGCTGAAACCACTTCATTAGACAGCACTCTTGTTGTTGGTTTAGAGAAGGTGTGAGCAAACTTTGTGCTGGGGCCACATTACAAGTTATGGAGTGCAACAAGGGCCAGAGGGTGGCGCAGGGCAGGGCATTGACACAGCAATCAAATCTCTACCATTTGCTGCAGGCATTTCAGTATTCAGCAGACAAACATAGAAACAACGGCAGAAAAAGACCAATCGGCCCATCCAGTCTGCTCAGCAAGCTCCCACACTGGTTTTCCCATACATATCTGTTTCACCAACCACCAATTTCAGGGCCCTTGTTGATAACTGTTTGATTCAAGTTTCCTGCCATCCCCTGTCATTGAGGCAGAGAATAATGTTGGAGATGCATCAAAGGTGAGCATAAGGCTTAATGGTTAAGGGTGGTAACCGCTGCATCAAGCAAGAAACCCTGATGCTTGTTTACCCAGACTGCACAGATCATTGCCTTGTTGGATGAATGTAAATCCTGTTTTCCACATTTCCCCCTGCTGTTGAAGCAGAGAGCAACGCTGTATATGGATTCAAAGTGATGTATCAGGCTTAATTGGTTTAGGGTAATAACCGCCATAATAAGCAAGCTACCCCCATGCTTATTTGTTTACCCCGATTGTGAAGTTCAGTCCTTGTTGGCTGTTGTCTGAATGCAAACCCTCTTTTTCACAGCAGAGAGCAATGTTGGAGTTGCATTAACTCCATGCAAATCCTCTTTTTCACAGCAGAGAGCAATGTTGGAGTTGCATTAACCTTACAAAGGCTTATTGAGTAAGGGTAGTAATCACCAGGTAGTAGCTCCACTCCAGTAATCCACCCCCATGGCTCTTCTCTTCATTCCCATCCTCTAGCCTTTATGGATCCAGTGTTTATCCCATGCCCCTTTGAAATCCTTCACAGTTTTAGTCTTCACCACTTCCTCCGGAAGGGCATTCCAGGCATCCACCACCCTCTCCGTGAAGAAATACTTCCTGACATTGGTTGAGTCTTCCTCCCTGGAGCTTCAAGTTGTGACCCCAAGTTCTACTGATTTTTTTCCAACGTAAAAGGTTTGTTGTTGACCATGGATCATTAAAACCTTTCAAATATCTGAAAGTCTGTATCATATCACCCCTGCTCCTCCTCTCCTCCAGGGTATACATATTTAGGTTCTTCAATCTCTCCACATAAGTCATTTTATGAAGTCCATCCACCTTTTTTTGATCGTCGTTCTCTGGACCCTCTCCATCCTGTCCCTTTGGAGATATGGTCTCCAGAACTGAACACAGTACTCCAGGAGAAGCCTCACCAAGGCCCTGTACAAGGGGATCATCACTTCCTTTCTCTTACTAGATATTCCTCTCTCTATGCAGCCCAGCATTCATCTGGCTTTAGCTATCGCCTTGTCACATTGTTTCGCTGACTTTAGATCGTTAGACAATATCACCCCAAGGTCTCTCTTCTGCTCCGTGCACATCAGCCCTTCACCCCCCAAATACAGTTCTTTTAGATTTCCACACCCCATGTGCATGACTCTGCACATCTTGGCATTGAATATCAGCTGCCATATCTTCGACCACTCTTCCAGCTTCTCTCAAAAATTTCTATCTAAAGATCTTGGCAAAGGTTCTGGCAGTTCACCTGGGTCATTTCTTATTTATGGTGACAAATCAGGTTTTGTCCCGGCTAGATTAGCTGCAGACAACATGAGAAAGGTCTTGACTCTTAATTGGTAGGTCCAACACCATAACATACCTGTAGTCCTGCAGGTAGTGGATGCCAAAAAGGCTTTTGAAAGAATGCACTGGTCCTACTTATTCCAGGTTTTACACAAAATGGGTTTGGGGGCTGGATTCATAACATGGATCAGAGCCCTTTATGATCAACCTAAGGCATCTGTCAGGGTAAATGGGGATATTCAGACTTGTTTACGATTGGTCGAGGCTGGGTTGCCCACTTTCACCTTTGTTTGCGCTTTCCCTAGAACCATTTGCAGGACAGATTGACAGAACTATTAAAAGGGTGGATGTTTGCAGGAAGCCATATAAGATGACCCTATCCACAGATGATTTGACCTACCATTTTAGTTCCTGAGAAAACTCTTAACATGCTTTTGGCAGAAAAGAGAAGGTTTGGATTAGTGTCAAGGTTTAAAGTCAATGAAGACAAATCAGAAGTCTTAAACTTAACCTTAACTGGGGATTTGGAGAGGACTTTACAACAACTACCCTTCAAATGGGTGAAAGAGTCTGAAATATCTGGGAATGTGGCTAGGGGCAGATTTAAAGGTCCTATTCGATCTAAATTATGGCTCTCTAGTAGATAGGATCTTCAAGGACCTGGAAAGGTGGGATCGTATTTTATTATCTTGGTTTGGGAGAATTTCTGTCATTAAGATGAACATGCTTCCGAGATTTTGCTACCTCTTCCAAATTCTGCCAGTGGCAATACCGGCAAGAGTGTTGAAAGAATGGCAAAGGAAGCTTCTTTGTTTCATCTGGAAAAGAAGGCCTCCCTGGGTGGCTAGTGAAGTTCTGATCCAATCTAAAAACCTGGGAGGTTTAGGGCTACCGAAATTGGCTTATTATGCTGCCTCAACTGCAAGTGGTACTGAAGTGGCATAATCAGAACAAACGGAAAATCGGGATAGATCTAGAACGTGATATTGTAGGGTTGCCACCCAAAGAAATTGTACTATGGACTGCAGACAGGCCTGAAGGTCCTTTGAAGGGAACGAACGTTGGATCGTGCACAGAGACTGGGAGTGGGGGTGGGGGAGGAAATCTCTACTCAATGCCCCTTCTCTTTACCAATGTTTTTTTCAATACCCTTTACCTGGGCTCAGCCTATCCCGGATGAGTACAAGGACGGTCTCCGACTGCAGGGGGGGGGGGGGGTGTATAAACCTTCACCGCTGCGCCTGCACCCGCTTGCCTTTCAGCGGGTTGTTGTTTTTTTTTTGGTTTGTTTGTTTTTTTACACAAGGCTAAATCCACGCCAGTTAGCTACTGGACCAAGGCACTCATCTGAAGAAATCACCTCAGGAATTCTCAATTGAGAGAGGGACCATAAGGTCTCCTTCTAAAAAACTTAAAGCAATCCCCATACGGACATGCATGTCCACCATCTGCTGGAGACTGAGAATACTGGCAGGCTGATGTCACTGCAGGAGTATATATACTGTGATGTCAGCTTTGCTTAGTCTCCATCTGCTGGTAGAAGTGCATAACCCATTGGTTCTGGATTCACCTGTCTGTACGCTAAGAAAGCTGGGGGATTTCTGGTTCTGAAACAGCTGTCCCTAATTTAGTGAGCCAGTAGATAAGCATAAGGAGACCCAAATTCAGAAGCAACCTTAAGACTAAATAGGACCAAAAAACTCCCTTCCAGTTTTTTTTCACAAAGATTTTTTAAATATAACAAGATCTGCATATTCATTATTTGCCTTAATTTAATATGAAAGTTTCTGTATAAAATGACCAAATTAGGTATAGTAGATACCTATGCTATTTTTGCTACAATATTTCCCATTGAATTTATGGCATATGGAAATTCTTATGAAAGTACTTTTTTGTAATGCAATTTAGGACTCAGTAAAGCTAGGACCACTAGAAGGCATTCTTAGGCTCTAAGATGGTTATATGTTGCATCCTGTGTACTTATTCTACCACCATGTGAGACTGAAGCACAGAAAGAATGGGCCCTGAAAACCAACTATTTTTCACTCTCACTAGTTTGACTACTACTTACCTCTTTTATCAGTTTGAGGCACTCATCCAGCGTGTGATGAATTTTATCTGTCAGGCACTGCTGCTCCTCGTCATCCTCAATCCCATCCCAGAAAGGTGTGACCCATTTTTCTTTTTCTGGCTTTTTTGGGGGAACCAGCAACATTGGTGGGCGTTTATATGTCTTTCCCTTAGAATTCAACCATTCTTCTAGCTTCTTTCTGATGAGATGGAAAAGATGCCATATTTAGCTTTGAGTTTTTCATTACACCACAAATGCTATTTGACCTTGCATATTCACTAAGATGTAAGCACTCAATATTAAATATTGAACTATTGTATGCAATGTGTTAGCATGCAATTAGTGTTTATGACAAGAGGTTCACACATTGTATGAGTCTGGACAAGCCAGAAGTGCCACTACAGTCACTGAACCAAAAGCATCAAAAGTACAAAATATAATGGAAAGCAAAATTGCTTACCTTGTAATAGGTGTTATCCCAGGACAGTAGGATGAGGTCCTCACATATGGGTGACATCAGTAATGGAGCCCTATACGGAAAAACTTGTGTCAAAGTTTCTAGAAACTTTTGACTGGCACAGTGTGCCTACTGAGCATGCTCGGCATGCCATGATATTCCTGGCCACAGAGGTCTCCCTTCAGTCTTTTGTTTTGTAGCAATTTGCATTAACCAAAAATAAAATAAAACGTATCTGACCCAACTCCGCGGGGTGGCGGGTGGGTTTCGTGAGGACTACATCCTGCTGTCCTGGGAGAACACCTTTACAAGGTAAGCAATTTTGCTTTATCCCAGGACAAGCAGGATGCTAGTCCTCACATATGGGTGATTAGCAAGCTACAGGCTGCGTCATATTTGTGTTGGACCAACAACAGACAACTTGTGCAATAAGCACAACAACTGGTGTATTGTTGGGGAAAATGAGGCAGCCTGAAATCATGAATGGTTGGATGTGGAAGGAGTTGGATTATGCTGGGAATAAGTTCTGTAAGACAGATTGTCCATAGGCTGAATCTTGTCGTCCTTGTTTGTCCAAACAGTAATGAGCTGTAAATGTGTGAAGAGAACTCCATGCTGCTGCTTTACATATGTCAAGAATTGGCACTGAACATAGTGTGCTACTGAGGTTGACATTGCTCTTACTGAAATTGCCTTTTACTCGCCCTTGGAGAGGAAGGCCTGCTTTTTCATAGCAAAACTGTATGCAATCTGCTAACCAGTTGGATAGAGTATGTTTACCCACTGCCTTACCCGGTTTGTTTGGATCATAAGATACAAAGAGTTAGGTGGATTTCCTATGGACTGCAGTGCGGTCTAAGTAAAATGCTAGTGCACGCTTACAGTCCAAGGTATGTAAGGCTCGCTCCCATTGGTGAGAATGAGGCCATGGAAAAAATGTTGGTAAAAACTATTGATTGGTTCAAATGGAATTCCGTAACTACCTTGGGGAGGAATTTTAGATGTGTACGGAGAACCACTCTGTCATGTAGGAATTTTGTATAGGGTGAGTACGTGACAAGTGCTTGTAATTCACTAACCCTTCTAGCCGATATAATGGCTATGAGGAAGATAGTTTTCCATGTGAGAAATTTAAGATCATGGGAATTCATGGATTCAAAAGGAGAACACATGAGTCTTGTTAAGATCAAATTCAGGTCCCATTCTGTGACTGGCGGCCGAATTGGTGGTTTAAGTTGAGTTAAACCTCTCATAAATCTACTGACAAGAGGTTGTATGGATATTGGTGCATCTCTCATCTTATGATGGTAAGCTGAGATTGCACTTAAATGGACTCTTACAGATGAAGTCTGTAGACCAGAGTCTGAAAGATGGTATAAGTAGTCTAGCAGAGAAGTTGTGGGGCAGGTGAAAGGATTAATACTCTTTTGCCTACATCACAAAGTAAACCTTTTCCATTTTGAAGAATAGTTCTTCCGTGAAGCTATAAGCACTTGAGATACATTGGTTGAGAGATTGAGTGGTTGTAAGATCAAGCTTTCAACATCCATGCTGTCAGGGATAGGGATTGAAGGTTGGGATGGCGCAACCGACCCTGATCCTGAGTTATGAGAGTGGGAGCTACTCCCAGTCGAATGGGATCCCTGACTGAGAGGTCCAGAAGTGTGGGAAACCATACTTGTCGAGGCCAATACAGGCCTATGACGATCATGGACCTCTTGTCCTGTTGTAGCTTCACTAGAGTTTTGGTTATGAGCGGTATTGGAGGATACACGTATAGAAGGCCTGAGTTCCAAGGGCAAGCAAAGGCATCCTTGGCTGGCTGGTTCTTCTGTTTGTGTAGAGAACAGAATTTGTCCACTTTGTGATTCAGAGGAGACGCAAAGAGGTCTATTGTTGGTTGTCCCCAACATTGAAATATCTTGGCCGTCACTAGGGGGTCTAGAGACCACTCGTAAGGTCGGAACTGACGACTGAGGCAATCTACAACTACGTTGTGAATGCCTGCTAGATAAGTGGCCCATAGAAGTATTGAGTGTGTCAGGGCCCAGTCCCAAATCTGTGCAGCTTCTTGACAAAGGAGATACGAGCCCGTACCTCCTTGTTTGTTGATGTACCACATGGCTACCGTGTGGTCTGTCTGTATCAGAACAGTCTTGTGGGAAAGGCAGTCCTTGAACGCATATAGCACATAACGTATAGCTCGAAGCTCTAGGAAGTTTATCTGAAATGTAGCTTCGAGTTTTGTCCAAGTACCTTGGGTCTGTAAATGACCAATGTGTGCTCCCCAGCCTGAGGTGGATGCATCTGTAGTTAACGTTACTTGTGCAACTGGTTGTTGAAAGGGCAGGCCATTGAGCAAGTTGTCTATGTTTGTCCACCACAGGAGCGAGGACTGTAGCTCCTGCGTTACATGAATAGGGTAAGACATTGGTTGAATGGCTTGTATCCATTGGCTTTTGAGTGGCCATTGAGTGAATTTCATGGCTAATCTGGCCATAGGACTGACGTGGACTGTGGAGGCCATGTGACCCAATAGTGTGAGACATTGATGCGCTGTTTTTCGTGTGCTCCCTTGTAGAGAGCTTGTTAATGAAGCTAGTGTCTGTGCACGGTCCTTTGGAAGAAAAGTTTTTGCTGTTATGGTGTTTAATTCTGCTCCGATGAATTGCAACAGGTGAGACGGCGTACAGTGGGATTTCTGATAATTGATGAGGAATCCCAAGGAATGGAGCAGAATGTGAGCTTGAGAGAATTGAGAGCTCCTTGTCTGGTTGAACTCCTGATAAGCCAATTGTCCAGATAAGGAAATACGTGCACGCCCTGCTTGTGCAAGTGAGCTGCTGCAACTGCTAGACATTTTGTGAACACTCAAGGTGTTGAGGCAAGGTCGAATGGTAGAACTTTGTATTTGTAATGTTGAGTATCCACTAGGAATCGAAGGTACTTTCAATGAGGAAGGAATATGGGAATGTGAGCATAAGCATCTTGAAGATCCAGAGAACAAAGCCAATCTCCTGTTTGAAGTAGAGGTAACAGGGTCCCTAGGGAAACCATCCTGAATTTTTCTTTTCTCAGAAATTTGAGATTTCTGAGGTCTAGGATGGGACGTAGACCTCCTGTTTTCTTTGGAATGAGGAAATAACGGGAGTAGAATCCTCTGCCCAGCTGAGGCCGGGGAACTGGTTCCACGGCCCTGGCTCTCAGAAGGGTGGATAATTCTGTTTCTAGAAGTGCGGATTGGTTGTTTGCTGTCTACAACGCAGTGGGAGGAGTGTCGTTTGGTACAATGAGAAAGTCCAAGTGGTACCCTTGAGTTGTGATGGAGAGTACCCATTGGTCCGTGGTGATGGATGACCAATTGTGGTGAAAAATGCTATCCGTCCTCCTACTGGTAATTCCGGTGTTGGATTGGGAGACAGACTGCTGTTCCCTGGATACGGTTCAAAACCCCGAAGTGGATCCTGTCTGAGGAGGGGGTTGAGGCCTGGTTACTCTTGGCTGTCTAGGCTGTGATCTTTGAGCTGGCCTAGATGAGCGTCCACGGGCAGGAGGAGGATAACAACAACTTGGTCTATAGTATGGGCGTTTTGATTCTTTTCTTGAGAGTCTCCTTGATGTTTGAGACTCCTGAGGCACAGAGGGCAGTTGTTTGAGAGTCTCTGAATGCTCTTTGAAGAGGGAAACAGCTTCCTTTACCTTTTCTCCAAACAAGTTGTTGCCTAGACACGGGAGATCAGCCAGTTTGTCCTGTATCTCAGGCCTCAAATCAGATGCCTTGAGCCAGGCCCATCTTCGAGCACTGATTCCGGTGGCTGACATTCTAGATGCAGTTTCGAAGGAGTCGATTGCTGCACGGACTTCATGTTTACTGGCTTCTAGGCCCTTGTGAATTATGGATGAGAAGGACACTTGAAGCTGTAGAGGGAGAGATTCGGAGAGGTCTTGTATCTGTTTCCATAGGTTTCGTTGGTATTGGGTCATATATAATTG
Organism: Rhinatrema bivittatum; assembly: GCF_901001135.1. Taxonomy (NCBI): domain Eukaryota; kingdom Metazoa; phylum Chordata; class Amphibia; order Gymnophiona; family Rhinatrematidae; genus Rhinatrema; species Rhinatrema bivittatum. The sequence goes on from NC_042619.1 coordinate 306,014,030, forward strand.
TTAGGCCGCAATCCAGGAAACCAACATAGACCCTTGAAACATTTTTCTGCCGATGTTGTCTAGGAATCTGTTATCCTTGCCTGGTGGGGTTGAAGAGTGAGTCTTTACTCTTTTTGATCTCTTTTGCGCTGACTCAACTACCACTGAATGATGAGGTAGCTGAGTCTTATGGAACCCAGGAATGTGCTGGACCAAATATGTTGCATTAGTCCTTTTGTTTACCGGAGGTATGGAGCAGGGATTCTCCATGATCTGTGTAATAGTTCAGCAAGAACGTCATGCACTGGAATGGCTAAAACCTCCTTAGGTGGATCCATGAATTGGAGCACCTCTAGGGTCTTTTGCCTGGCATCTTCTTCAGTTTGTAATTGAAAGGGTATGGTATCAGCCATATCCTTTACAAAACTTGAGAATGAGAGGTCTTCCGGAGGAGATTTTCTCCTTTCCTCTGGAGGAGATGGTTCAGAAAGGATTTCTAGTTTTGCCATTAGTGGTGCCAAAAGATAAATCCGGCACTGGCATCAATGGTATCGACTGTGGCATCGGTGAATGCCTCGGTGATGGCATCGATGGCGAAGGTACCGGTAATGTTATCGGAAGTGGCACCGACGGAACCGGTGACACTGCCGATGCCAATGGCGCTGGCATCATATCGAGGAGCACAACCCGTACTGCCTGGCGGATATATCCGTCCAGTTCCGCAAGCATTGCTGGTGAAACTAGAGCAGCTATGGGGGAAGGCAGCAAAGGCGATACCGGTACCTCCACAGAGCCGGTTCCCGGCACAGATATCGGTGGGGATTGCCTCGGCATGGAAGGCCTCGGTGAAACGTCCGGTCCCAGAGGTTTTTTAGGTGCTGATTCAGAGTCTCTCGATGAACCACCGGATATCGGGTCGGTGTCAGACTCGTGCGACCTCCGATGTCGATGCCGATGTTTTTGTTTACCTTCGGTGGTCTTCTCGATGGCCGACATCGATTGTATGGAGGGCCTAGACCTAGACATCGATTGTATGGAGGACCTAGACGGAGTTGGTGACGGCCTCTCTCCCGCATCGTCTGGTGTTTTCTTAAGGACAACTTTACGAATCGCTCCAGCCAGAGACGACTGTGTTGACGTCGACGTTGAGGGCATCAGTTGTAAGTGAAAAAGATGCTCCATTTTATCCATCCGGAGTCTTCTGCCTTTCGGCGTCATCTCGGCACATGTTAAAACATCGTGCTTTTCGCAGAGGGAAATAACACACTCTAAGTGTGGGTCCGTAATGGACATCATACGGCAGCAAACATGGCATTTTTTAAAACCCGAGGCCATGGCAAAGTTGGACAGCCGTTGACGACTTGCAGGCGAAATAGATGGTACAAAATCGGACGGAACAGAGAGAAAAACTTACCGCGTACAGTGAAAATGGGAGACCCCTGCGGTTCTATAGTTTTTCTATTAATTTTAATAACTTTTTGATGTGGTGAAATTCACCTCATAGGACTCCAAATAACCACGAGGCTAACGGCTCCGTGGAAAAAAGAAGACTGAAGGGAGACCCCTGTGGCCAGGAATATCATGGCATGCCGAGCATGCTCAGTAGGCACATTGTGCCAGTCAAAAGTTTCTAGAAACTTTGACAGAAGTTTTTCCGTATAGGGCTCCATTACTGATGTCACCCATATGTGAGGACTAGCATCCTGCTTGTCCTAGAATAATATAATTTCTATATTTCAAGAAACCATGAATCACAGCAGAGATGTCCACATTTTCATTTGTTTTTCAAATTACTGTAGTTTGTGATGTGTCCTATGATTATTAGAGTTTGAAAAAAGGAAACTAAACAAGAGTTTGTGAATCTGGTTTATTAAACCTATTAAGCCTAAATTTAACCACTGGATGCTAAGAGTTCCATGACAGCCTTCCAGCATACAGGTGTGCTTTTCACTTTGGGGGAAATTAAAATGAGAAGAAAACTAAAAGCACCTATGTATAGTTTGCATTATTAGTCCTGAGTGGTAAATACTAAACCTCATTTATGCTTCAAATGTTGAAGAGACAGTGATTAGAGGAATAAGTTATCAAAAAACTTCTATACTTGGATTATGATTAAAAAAACTACCAGGTAAATAAATAACATAGCATGGCTTGGCATAAACTATGTATCACCTCTTTTTTTTTTTTTAAATACTGTTTATTGATACAGGAAACAGTACCATATATAACCCTCACAAATATATCTCCATTACATCACACTGTTAAAATAAAACAAAACAAAAACACCAAATTACTGTGGCCTGTACATACTTCCTTGGATCAAATGACAACTAGTGACAACCAGCAGGTTTTTTTTCCATTTCCTATTATTTTAACCCCAAATCTCATTCCACATGCATACACTCATCCACTCTGTCTAACTCTTCCATTCTTCCACCGTGGTCTGATATTTAAGAATAAAAAGAAAGCATAGTAGTCTAGGCTAATTATGTTTCTATTTGTGCTTTTCATACAACCAGTCCATAGATTTTTGTATATTATTTGGTAATACTTTCAGAAATCCTTGCCATTTACTCAGTTGTTTTTTGTTGGGTTTTTTTAAAGGTACTCAGTGAAGCATATCCTAAATGGCACTTTTCGATTTGGAATATTTCTGTCATCAACCATAACCATATCTCCTTAGTAGGACTGTCTTCTTTTATCCATGGTATTAAGATACATTTCCTTACTACCAATAACAATGCTATCATGGATGTATTACCTTTCAAATTACTTCCATTTCTGATGGGCCAAACAGTAACATTTGGGGATTAGTAACATCCAAATTGATCTGACAGTTTCTAGTAGAGATCATATTCAAAAGTAATGGAAATAAGTTATCACAGAGAATAGAATTATGCATAAAGGTTCCCTTTTCGGATTTGTATTTAAACACAAATATCTGAATCTACCAACCCCATGTACCACAAATGTACTCTCAAAATATGCTGTATGAAATACCTTCAATTGCATTTGTCTCTGTAACTGTTCATACCTAGATAAATCTTTTGTAGTTACTGTAAAGTTTAATACATTTGACCAATATCTATTTTGTGCTTGCAGAATGTCATCTGAGATGGCCGCTTGATAAAATTTGTACCAGCTGTAAATATTTTTACCTCCTAATAGTTTAATAGATGCTATAAATAACTTCTCAGAAACAAGTGAATATTTGTAAATGTGTCATTACAATGTCGGGCCTGCAAATATGCAAACCAATGAGTGATGTAATCCATACTTTTCTTTTTCAATGCATTAAAAGGACTCGCTTTGGAGATCCTTAGTCAAGAAAGTCAGACACAGACCAGGTCTGTGTCTGACTTTCTGAAACGCTTGTTCTCCCTCCCCCATACTGCAACTCTAGATTATTCTGAAAACTTAGCAATGGTGAGAATTTACTAGGTAATGACCATTTATTCCAAAGGTATATCCATGCTTTCCTAACAGGCCAAATTAATGGATGTGTCCTCATATTCCTCGACTTCTTCCCAGATACTTGAATTAGTTAGTGCAATTAGTATAGCTGTGTTTAAAAAAGGTTTGGATAAGTTCTTGGAGAAGTCCATTACCTGCTATTAAGTTGACTTAGAAAATAGCCACTGCTATTACTAGCAACAGTAACATGGAATAGACTTAGTTTTTGGGTACTTGCCAGGTTCTTATGACCTGGATTGGCCACTGTTGGAAACAGGATGCTGGGCTTGATGGACCCTTGGTCTGACCCAGTATGGCATGTTCTTATTAATTGGGATAGAAGGGAGCCATTATGGATAACTCCATGGCATTGTGTGTATATAAATTCCTTCCTAACATCTAGTCCCCCAGTATCCTTGACATGCTGCATTGTACATATGAATATATGGCAAATTAATGCCCCCCTGGATCTTTGTTTTGATATAGTTTAGGAATAACTATCCTTGACTTCTTATGTTTCTACAGGAACTTGACAATATTGTGCCACAAAGGATGGACATCCTTGCTCTTGAGCCAACACAGCAACATCTGGAGAACATTGAAAAAATTACTTACCTGATAATTTTGTTTTCCATAGTGTAGACGGACTCAGGACCAGTGGGTTTTACTCCCCTGCCAGCAGATGGAGATGGAGCAAGCTGACATCACAGTGTATGTTGTAGTGACCCCAGCCTGCCAGTATTCTCTTCAAAAGTCATTATGGACAGACTAGTAAAAAATGATTAAAAACAGTTAACCATAACTGTACTCAAACAATAAACACTGAACTCAAGTAAGAACATAGGCACCCCCCAAGCTAGGGACTGGATGAACACTTACCAGTAATCTCTTGGGATCCATATCTCCCCAGGAGGACTACAGACGCAATCGGTCTACACTAAGAAAAATTAAATTATCAGATAAGTAATTTCTCCATTTCCTAGCATGTAGACAGATGGACTCAGGACCGGTGGGATGTAACAAAGCTACTCCCGAACATGGTGGGAGGCTGCCTGCGGTCCAGTCAACACCGCATGTGCAAAGGCTGCATCCTCCCGGGCCTTCACATCCAGATGATAAAACCTGGAAAAGGTGGGTAAGGAGGACCACATCGCAGCTCAGCAAATGTCGATGGGAGACAAAAATCTAACCTTCGCCCATGACACTGCCTGAGCTCTAGTGGAATAAGCCCTAACCTAAATAGGCAACGGCTTTTCAGCATCCATATACAAGGCCACGACCACCTCCTTAATCCAGCAAGCTATCATAGCCCACAAAGCTGGCAGGCCCTGCTTCCTTCCACCATGAAGGACAAACAGATTATCCAACTTTCGGAAAGGTTCAGAAACCTCCAGATACTGCATGACAAGTCTCTTGACATCCAAGGAACGCAGAAGACGATGCTCCTCCGTGTCCCTGACCTTATCCAGGGATGGCAATGGACTGATTCAAATGGAACACAGAGACCACCTTAGGGAAGAAAGAGGGAACAATACGCAACTGCAACACCCCTGGAGTCACCCAAAGGAACGGCTCCCGGCAAGACAGGGCCTGCAACTCGGAAATTTTATTTATTTATTTGGTTTTATATACCGGTGTTCTGGATCAATCACATTGGTTTACAAGATAAAATATTACAAAATTTAAATACAGCATAATATATATCAATGAATACACCTTTGACATATAAAAAAAATAAATAACCTCTAAAACAAGAAAATCAAAGCAAATCAAATCAAATAAATGCGATGCGCAGAACATATAGCCACCAGGAACACAGTCCTCAGGGTTAGTAACAGCAAGGAAAGGCTATGCAGCAGTCGAAATGTAGTGCCCGCTAAAAAAATTCAGCATCAGGTTAAGACTCCACAAAGAAACCAGCAACTGCCGAAGGTCTTCACTCCCTTCAAGAAACGGTGCACATCAGGATGGGACGACAGAGAGACACCACTTACCGTGCCTCTGAAACAGGTAAGTGCTGCATCCTGAACCTTCAAGGAATTAAGGGCCAATCCCTTACTCAACCCATCCTGCAAAAAATCCAGAATAAGCAGGATCTTAACCAAATGAGGAAGAACACCACGCTCCTCGCAGCAGGACTCACTCTCCAAACCTGCACATATGCTAAAGAAGTGGAGAACTTCCGAGAGCGGAGTAAGGCAGCAGTCACTGCAGAATATCATCCTGGACAGTCACCTGGTCAACATCCAAGTCGTGAGAGACAGGGCTTGGAGGTTGGGGTGGCAGAGCCTGCCCTGGTCCTGAGAGATTAGGTCCGGAGTAGTTCCCAACCAGATTGGGGGGCACGAAGCCAGCTCCCGTAGAAGTGGGAACCAGACCTGGCGAGACCAAGAGGGTGCGATCAGGATCATGGTACCCCAGTCTTGTTGGAGCTTTTGGAATGTTTTTGAGATGAGCGGAAGGGGAGGGTAAGCATATAGCAGCCTGGTGCCCCAGTGAAGCAAGAAGGCATCTGATACCGATATTCTGCTCGTCCAACCCAGAGACAGAAGCGATCTACTTTCTTGTTCTCTGGGGAAGCAAGCGAAAGAAGCAGTTCACTACTTCTTGACTGAGTGACCACTCGTGAGGCTGGAAGGCCCGGTTCAGGAGTCCGCAAGGATGTTGTCCACCCCGGGGAGGAACATCACCCGGAGGAGAATGCTATTCTCAATGGCCCATGACCAGATCTGGACTGCCTCCTGACAGAGGACATACGACCCTGTGTACAATTCTGGTCGCCGCATCTCAAAAAAGATATAATTGTGATGGAGAAGGTACAGAGAAGGGTGACCAAAATGATAAGGGAAATGGAACAGCTCCCCTATGAGGAAAGACTAAAGAGGTTTGGACTGTTCAGCTTGGAGAAGAGACGGCTGAGGGGGGATATGATAGAGGTGTTTAAAATCATGAGAGGCCTAGAACAGGTAGATGTCAATCGGTTATTTACTCTCTTTCAGACAATAGAAACGCTAGGGGGCACTCCATGAAGTTAGCATGTGGCACATTTAAAACTAATCTGAGAAAGTTCTTTTTCATTCAACACACAATTAAACTCTGGAATTTGTTGCCAGAGGATGTGGTTAGTACAATTAGTATAGCTGTGTTTAAAAAAGGACTGGATAAGTTCTTGGAGGAGAAGTCCATTACCTGCTATTAAGTTGACTTAGAAAATAGCCACTGCTATTAGTAGCAACAGTAACATGGAATAGACTTAGTTTTGGGGTACTTGCCAGGTTCTTATGGCCTGGATTGGCCACTGTTGGAAGCAGGATGCTGGGCTTGATGGACCCTTGGTCTGACCCAGCATGGCATGTTCTTATGTTCCCCCTGTTTGTTCAGATATCGCATAGTCACCTATCAGTCTGAACAAGGACCACTTTGTTGAGAAGTTGTTCCCAGAATATCTGCAGGGTATACCGGATCACCCATAATTCCAGGAAGTTGATCTGGGACTGCATCTCCGGCAGGGACCAAAGAGCCTGAATATGGAGGCCTGCAACATGGGCCCCCCAACCCATGTAGGATGCATCTGTGGCTAGGATAATCTGGGGCTGAGGGCTCCAGAAGGGCATCCCCTTTTCCAAAGTTGATGGGGTTGCCCTCGGGGAATGGTGATCAGGACACGAGTCCGAAGATCCTGGGTGGCCTGACACCACTGAGAGCGGATCTTTCAATGAGCCCTGCGCATGTGAAGTCAAGCAAACAGCATAATGTATACCGTAGCTGCCATATGGCCCAGCAGTGAGAGAAACTGCTGAGACATGGAAGCAACTGGAAACTACCCAAGCGAAGGTAGCAAGGGTCTCCACCCTGTCCTGAGGTAGAAAGGCCTTCTTCTGGACGGTGTCCAGCTGAGCCCCAATGAAGTCCAGTCATAACTATGGCTGGAGATGGGGTTTTGGATAGTTGATCAGAAACCTCCGTTTTTTTCCAAGACTTATTCGGGTAGATTTTCAAAGGGATATGCGCGTACCCCCCGAAAACCTACCCCAAATCCCCCCTGCGCGCATCGAGCCTATTTTGCATAGGCTCGGCGGCGCACATAAGTCCCGGGGCTTGCATGGAGGGGCATGTCGGGGGCATGCCAGGAATGACGCGGCATTTCGGGGGCGTGTCCCGAGTGACGCGGCGTTTCGGGGGCGGCGCCACAGGCGTGGTTTCAGCCCAGGGGCGTTCCAGGGGCGTGGCCGCAGCCTCCGGACCAGAACACGGAGCGGGGCAGCCGGCCCAGCGCGCGCAAAGTTACGCCTGCTGGAAGGTGGGGGGCGGAGGGAACAGGCAACGCGTGCCGGGCTTGGCGCGCGCAGGTTGCACAAATGTGCACCCCCTTGCGCGCGCCGACCCCGGATTTTATAAGATACGCGCGGCTACGGGTCTCTCTAGAAGCTGAGACTTGCCTTGCAGCCTCATCTTGATTTGTGGGATTTTTATGGTTTTCTTTTAATAGCCACTGATGAAGGGCATGTTTTACTCTTGGTGCTTGATGTAGATAGATATACTTTGTTTATCACACTATTTGTACCCTTTCTTTTTCTGATTATCCATAACATATTCTAGTAGGATGTGCATGTTGGGGAGAGGGTTGGGGTGGGGGGAATATATTGAATTTATAGGAACATCTTGACAGTTCTTATGTCTAGTTGGTTTTATTGTGTCTGTACAAGTTTAACATGGACAACAATAAAATCTTTATTTAAAAAAAAAAAAAAAAAAAAAAAAAAAAAAGGCCGCCTTGGATACTGCCTAGGGGACTTCTTGGGAGGCTGGATGTCAGAAATACTGGCTGACAACTGTTGGAAGGGTCTCATGATAGTCCTTCAGTTGCGCCCCCACCTCTTTAATCCTATCCATGAAAAGGTTTTCACCTGTACAGGATAAATCTGCCAGGCATTCCTGGACCTCTGGGTGCAGATCAGAAGTGCGCAACCAAGCCATATGGCCAGCTCCAATGCTTAGTGCAGCAATTCTCATGGTGGTCTCAAAACACGTATGCAGAGCAGACCTCGTGTTTATCACACTCAAGGCCCTGCTGCACTACCCTCTGAAATTCCTCATGAATTTACTGAAGGAGGCGTTCTCTAACTCTTGGGCCTGCTTCCAGAGGTTCCTGGAGTACTGACCCATGCAGAGTTGGTAACAAGCGATCCTGGCTGCTAACATAGTGCCTTGAAACACCTAGTGTCAGAGAGCTTCCAGATCCCTATGCTCTCAGCCCGGGGGGGAGGGGGCTGAGGTATGAGTGTGAAGCCTCTTTGCCTTCTTCAAAGCAGATTCCATCACCATGGAGATCACGCTTGTTTCTATGGTATTTTGCAGTTTTTTCATCGCCAGCATTGCATCGGGTCCCTCTGCATTCTCAGGGTTTTTCCCTATGGTCTCTGTAAATTTCTCAGATTCTTGCGGTCCATCACTAGCATTGCCCCCAGGTGACTGCCGGCTATCGATGTGTGCTGTGCTCTTTTTGCTATGGCATCGTCCGGCTTTTGCCGGTGCCCCCGGACCATGTCCATCACAGACCCCCAAGAGGTCTGTGTCCTCTGCCTGGGGGCATCACACAATGTTTGAAGTCGCAATCTCTGTTCCCCAATGACCCTCAAGGACAAAATGGAGAAGCTGTTTGGCCATAAACATTCAGATTCGTTGTTGGCGTCTGGAACTTCTACTCCACTTGGGAAGGAAGTCTTGGCCTCGACCCCCTCGGGGTCACCTCCACTGCCACTTCTTGGTCCCAAGGTGGGTGCAGCGGACCGGGTGCAATCGATATCTTCCAGTTCATGATCGGGTTCTTCTCCATTGCTATCGGTCGCAGGTAAGGACAGAGTTGAGCATTGGGAGAAGTCAAGGAAGCATCGCCACCGTTCATCTTCCTCCAAGTCGGACTGTGGGCAAGAAACGACTGCAGTGGTGCCTCCCCTGAAGCGGTCTCGTGTGGAGGAAGTTACTCCCTCCGAGGACTCTCGGCAGCCTGCACCGGTGGAGGTTTCGGTGTCTCCCCATGATTCGGGGGACACTGATTCTGCTGCCACCACCTCAAGCCATTTTATCCTCCAACTTTTGAGGAGGAATTGGAGATGCATGTGCAGTCGGCGGTCAACCAGGCCCTGCAGGGCATCAAGCCTCTGGTTCCATTGGGACTGCCGCAGGAACAGACTCCAATGGTACTTGCGCCCCTTCTGGAGCGGCTGGATAAGCTGCTCGGTATCTTGCCAACGCAGGCGGCTCCAATGCCCCAAGCCCCTTCGCAGCTGAAGGGGGCATCTCTGCTGCCTCCACCAGTTCCCATCCCAGTGAGAGATTCCTCGGATGAGGACAGGCCGTTGGGATCGGCGATGCCCTTCTTGCGCACAGCACCCCACCACACTCTGGCTCTCCTGGGGCCATCGGTGCCCCTGGCATTACCGAAGCCGATGGATTCATTGGCACTCATACGGCCCCGAACCCTTCTGGTGCCCTTGGTTCCCTCTTTGGTTCCGATGGTGCCTGCGTGGCCCCCTGGCTCGATGCTTAGGCACGGTTGGGTGCTTGGGCCCCCACATCTCTGGACATGCAAAGTGAGGGGGAGGCCCCTTATGATCCCTAGAAAAGGGAGGCATCCATTTCCTCCACTGAGAAATTGAAGGATTTGCCCTCTGAGCCCTCTCCTCTGGAAGAGCGGCGAAAATCCCCCTGGAAAATCTCTCATTTGCTGGGGAGCTGTCAGCGCTCAAACCCGGTGATAGGCTGGACCAGATAAACTGCATCTGTTTTGCGGTTCACCGGAAGAACGGATATAGGGTACTCTCAGAGTTGGGCTACCAGCTCCTTAAAGATCTCATGGACTGGGACAGCCACCACCTCTTTCAGGGCATCCAGAAATTGCAAGATCTACAGCATCTTGTGCCGAGAGTCCTGCTCCGTTAACAGCTAGAAAAGCACCAACTCTGCCATGGCTTTAACGAACCCAGCGAATGAGAGATCTTCCAGGGGTATTTTCGCCGCCCTTCCAGAGGAGAGGGCTCCGAGGGCAAATCCTCCAATTTCTCAGTGGAGGAAATGGATGCCTCCCTTTTCCAGGGATCATAAGGGGCCTCCCCCTCACTTTGCATGTCCAGAGATGTGGGGGCCCAAGCACCCAACCGTGCCTAAGCATCGAGCCAGGGGGCCACGCAGGCACCATCGGAACCAAAGAGGGAACCAAGGGCACCAGAAGGGTTCGGGGCCGTATGAGTGCCAATGAATCCATCAGCTTCGGTAATGCCAGGGGCACCGATGGCCCCAGGAAAGCCAGAGTGTGGTGAGGTGCTGTGCGCAAGAAGGGCATCGCCGATCCCGACAGCCTGTCCTCATCCGAGGAATCTCTCACTGGGATGGGAACTGGTGGAGGCAGCAGAGATGCTCCCTTCAGCCGCAAAGGGGCTTGGGGCATTGGAGCCGCCTGCATTGGCAAGATACCGAGCAGCTTATCCAGCCACTCCAGAAGAGGCGCAAGTACCATTGGAGTCTGTTCCTGCGGCAGTCCCAATAGAACCAGAAGCTTGATGCTCTGCAGGGCCTGGCTGACCGCCGACTGCACACGCATCTCCAATTCCTCCTCAAAAGTTGGAGGATAAAATGGCTTGAGGTAGTGGCAGCATAATCAGAGTGTCCCCCGAATCATGGGGAGACACCGAAACCTCCACCGGTGCAGGCTGCCGAGAGTCCTCGGAGGGAGTAACTTCCTCCACACGAGACCGCTTCAGGGGAGGCACCACTGCGGTCGTTGCTTGCCCACAGTCCGACTTGGAGGAAGATGAACGGTGGCGATGCTTCCTTGACTTCTCCCAATGCTCAACTCTGTCCTTACCTGCGACAGATGGCAATGGAGAAGAACCCGATCATGAACGGGAAGATATCGACTGCACCCGGTCCGCTGCACCCACCTTGGGACCGAGAAGTGGCAGTGGAGGTGACCCCGAGGGGGGTCGAGGCCAAGACTTCCTTCCCGAGCGGAGTAGAAGTTCCAGACGCCAACAACGAATCTGAATGTTTAGGGCCAAACAGCTTCTCCATTTTGTCCTTGAGGGTCATTGGGGAACAGATATTGCAACTTCAAACATTGTGTGATGCCCCCAGGCAGAGGACACAGACCTCTTGGGGGTCTGTGATGGACATGGTCCGGGGGCAGCGGTGAAAGCCGGACGATACCATAGCAAAAAGAACACGGCACACATCGATGGCCGGCAGTCACCTGGGGGCAATGCTGGTGATGGACCGCAAGAACCTGAGAAACTTACAGAGACCATAGGGAAAAACCCTGAGAATGCAGAGGGACCCGATGCAATGCTGGCAATGAAAAAACTGCAAAATACCATAGAAACAAGCGTGAGCTCCATGCCCATGAGGTGAAAGCTTTGCAGAAAGGAAGACTGAAGAGGGACTGCACATGGAAGTGTGGTTAGCAGCATACTTGTCTGTTCGGCATATGCGTCTAGCTGTGCATCCAGGTTTTGCATCCAGTTTTTGGATGCTTCACTGGGCCTTATATTTGTGCATCTAAGTTAAGCGGCGCTTTAAGTAGCCGCACGCTTACCTGTGCACACAGGTTACATTGTGCACTTAAATTATTTTTCTTCAAGGACAAGCAGGATGTTAATCCTCACACATGGGTGACATCAGATGGAGCCTGGCACAGAAAACTTTTTTCAAAGTTTCTAGAAACTTTGACTAGCACACTGAGCATGCCCATTCTGTAGAGGGCAGCCTAAGAAAAGCATGTGAAATGCTGATGTGACCTACCACATGGCGTGCAGCGAAAAAGCCTCACAGTGGGGCCTAGTGTACAGAGGCTGCTCAACCTGCCAGGCTGCCCATGTCCTTCGACCTCCTACAAAGGAGGATGAATGTTGGAACGGCGTGCCGGGCACGGAGATTGGCAAACAGGAAGAAGCCCTACGCTACAAAAGCCTCATTTTACTTCTCTGTAAATATGTATTTTGTCTTTTTTTTTTTTTTTAATTTACTTGAGCTCAGTCTTACCTGGCTGAGTACAGAGACTGTCTCCAGCTGCAGGGGGTTGGGCATATGCTGTCACTGCCAAACTCAGCTTCCAGCACCTGCTACCCTTCAGTTCCTTCAGGCAGCTAAGTCCATGCTGGCTGAAAAAACCAGCTACCGGACGAAGGCACTCATCTGAGGGACCATGGAAATCACCTCAGGAATTCTCAACTGGGGGACCTTTTAGTATCACCTCAGGAGAGTGGGGCAATGTAATATCCTCAATTCTCCTTTACAAAAAGAAACAATCCCAGTAGGGTTATGCACATTCATCATCTGCTGGAGATGGAAAATACTGGCAGGCTGATGTCACTGCAGGGATATATATACTGTGATGTCAGTTTGCTCTGTCTCCATCTGCTGGTAGAGGTGCATAACCCACTATTTCTGGATTCATCTGACTGGATGCTAAGAAACTGAACTAACTTTTCACTTAGCATCCTCTTTCCTGCCACAAACAAATGTAGGCCATCCTTACCATTTAACCTTTTATTGCTCCATACACGGCCCCAGCCCTTGCATAAACCCATGGTGCAACCATACCTTGCCTATTGGATACAGCTGCACTTGCCCCATCTCAAAAGACAGAGGAAATGGAAAAGGTATAGAGAAGGGTGACAAAAATGATAAAGGGAATGGAAAAACTTCATTATGGGGAAAGGCTAACAGATTAGGGCTCTTAACTTGGAAAAGAAACAGAGGAAAGGACTGAAATTTATAAAATCATAGTAGGGTGGAATGAATAAATAGGGAAAGGTTGTTTACCCTTTCATGGAGTGTCTAGGAGACACTCCGTGAAACTAGCAACCAACCAATGTAAACAAATCTTAGGAAGTAATTTTCAAACTATGGACCCTGATGCTGAGGACAAGGTCAACACAGCTAACAGAGGCCGATACAATACAGTGCGTTTAGCCCAGCGAACAGCCTGACGTGCAGTTAGATGCACATTTTGGACACATTAGAATGACTCCTGATACAATAATGCGATTAGTGCATCCAAACCAGCGCATAGCTAATAGCATTCATCACATGTAAATGAGGCTATTAGCTATTACCCCAATGTAAAAAAAAAAAAAAGTTACTGTGCACCTGGCATGCATATTTTCACATGCAAAAATTAATGTTGGCAGTGGAACTTCCATTAAGTATTGAAGTGCCCCAAAGCAACACAGAAAAGCAAAAAAATACTGCTTTCTGTGGTTCCTCCTACTTAATATCGTTGCAATACTAAGTAGGAGGAACCACGGGAAGCAGCATGAAAAAAAATTGACGGCGGTCAGGAAGACGGCTGCTCAATTTACAAGTGTCTGCTTTCCTAACCCGTGACTGTACGTGGGTTAACAGCTCATTGAGTGTCAGTTTTCTGGGCGCCCGATGCCATGGACGTGTTAGGGACATACAGTTTATCACTAGCACATCCTTTACAGTGTGTCTGCTCATTTGCCTATTCCATCAGGTGTCCAGGAGAGAGGGGATGTGAGCACTTTGAAAAAACGTAGGTCCATTTTGGACGCAAGTTTTTTCAGGCTTGATAGTTAATCGGCTCCATAGTGGGGTTCAAAAAGGATTAGACAAATTCCTAAAAGAAAAGTCCATAACTAGTCATTAGCCAGATAGACATGGAAAAGTTGATGCTTATCACTGGGAGTGAAATAAGAAATAGATCAACTATTGAGAATCTGAAGGAAACTTGTGCCCCAGTCTGGCCACCATCAGAGACAGAATGCTAGGCATGATAGACCTTAGTCTGACCCAGCATGGCGCTTATGGCATGGATAATTCAGCCTGCTTATTAACAGAAAAAAAGGAGTGAACCACTGCTTGCAATTTTTTTTTTGCTAGTCAAATTGACAGCAGAAATGAAACAACCAAAATGAATACAAGTCCAAAATGTTGATTTCATGCTGTTAAAGAGTTTAAAAGTTTAGTAATCACCTGTTCCATGTTTAAATTCTACACCTGGGACTGCTCTGCCGTTTCATTGTAGCAGCTTGGTTCATTCTGCTTCATACACCATATTTCTAATACCAACTAAAAAGTCCTATGGGCAAATCTTTGGGATTTTTTTTTATTATTAGAAAATTTGACCACTTCAAATACTGCAAAACTCAGCAGCCAGAATCCTAACCGGTACCAAGAAACACGAATATATTACACCAGTTCTGATTTCCCTGCACTGGCTACCAATAAAATATAGAATAGAATATAAAATATTAACAATTATCCATAAAATTATGTACAGAGAACAAACGGATTGGCTTAACATGGCAATTAAAATACATGTTTCTCAAAAGAACCTACGCTCAGGGGTAGATTTTCAAAAACGGCGCGTTGGCGTACTTTTGTTGGCGCTCCAGGCGCAAACAAAAGTACGTGGGATTTTAGTAGATACGCGCGTAGCCACGCGTATCCGCTAAAATCCTGGATCGGCGTGCGCAAGGCTACCGATTCCGTGTAGCTGGCGCGCCGAGCTGCGCAGCCTACCTCCGTTCCCTCCGAGGCCGCTCCGAAATCGGAGCGGCCTGGGAGGGAATTCGCTAACGCCCTCCCCTTCCCCTCCCTTCCACTACCTAACCCACCCCCCCGGCCCTGTCTAAACCCCCCCACCTACCTTTGTTGGGGGATTTACGCCTCCCAGAGGGAGAAGTAAATCCCCGCGCGCCAGCGGGCCGCTGGCGTGCCTAGACGCAACCCGGGGGCGGTTCCGGAGGGGGCGGCCACGCCCCCGGACCGCCCCGGGCCGAAACCACACCCCCGGGCCCGCCCCCGAAACACCACGTCCCGCCCCGAAAATGGCGCGCCGCTCGGCCCCGCCCCCGACACGCCCCCCTCGGAAAACCCCGGGACTTACGCGAGTCCCGGGGCTCTGCACGCGCCGGTAGGCCTATTGAACATAGGCGCACCGGCGCGCAGGGCCCTGCTCACGTAAATCCAGGCGGATTTACGCGAGCAGGGCTCTTAAAATCCGCCCCTCAGTGAATAAAGGCCTCCTATCTATTCCATCAGCACAGCTTACGCAAGTAAGGAAACGTGCAATATCTCTTGCTAGTCCAAAGATTTGGAACTCACTACCCACAGAAATACGCCTACAACAAAACTTAAAGATATTTAAGAAAGAGATTAAAACCTGGCTTTTCACAAAGGCATTCAAGGAATCTAACCAACCTACTCAAACACACTAACTTCCATGTTTTAATATCTTAAGATTTATTTTTAGGTACTAGACATGCCATTCATTTACATGCTATTTTTATACTATTTTACTGTAGTTTCTATTTTATTATGTTGATTTTATGCTAATGCAATTTTAATGTATTTTATTGTATTTTTATTACTGTTGTAAACTGTTGTGATGGCTACACCGAATGACAGTATTATAAAATCAGTAAATAAGACATTTGAGGGCAGGCACAATAGCACTGCTCTGCACGGTAAAAGGACCAGGGCTAGATTATCAACACAGGTCTTCCATTCATGGGTTGGCTAGGGATGCTGCAGAGGCAGCATTCATAGCTCCTGGAGTGGGAGACGTCTTATTGCAGACTGGTGCCAGGGCTGTGGTGCATGGTCCATAACTGAAGACTCGTATGGAACCAGATCACAACCCTGGTTCTGACTGAGCTGAAAGGCCAAGAGAAAGGCCTTTGTATCCAATTTATATTTGAACCTGATCTCTAGACCAGCAAACACTATCAGTTACTGCTATTTTGGGACCTCAGACCCTGCAGGTCCCAAAGAAACAAGGGACAAACCTACTACAGGTTTCCAAAGATACATTTTTGATTTCTCATGGCAGTTAAATTTCAGAAGAAACTATCAAATCAGCAACAGGCTTAAGTACTATACCTTCGCTCTTCCTCTGCTTTCTTGCCTGTAGTTCGTGGGCCGGCCTTGATTTCAGTGGTTGCTTTTCTTATTGGCATACGTGATGTCACAGATTTGGGGGTTACAAAACTCCTGGTGGCATCTGCCTTTGCGATACAATCTTGGGCTCTGAATATGCTAGTGTGCTGCTTGTGGAAAGTTTTTCTAGCCCTGGCTTCAGATGTCAGTGCAGTTTCTTGCAACCTGTTCTTTTTAGTTACCGTTATGCCCTTTGACTGCTGGCTCTTGACTGGCACTGAACCGGTTCCATCAGTGGTGGCCTTGGATTTTGACACTGTTCGCACCGTAGGCTTCTTTGAGACGCAAGGATTGGATTGCTGTTTTTTGAGTGGGAGATCTTTTGAACAATTGGGCCTTTCGGTCTTAACTATATTGATAGTTTTGCCAGGCTGAAAAGGACCTGGTCTTTGAGTCTGCACGCCTGGCTTTGCTAAACTGGTCTTGCTCTTTGGATATATTTGTTTCTCTGATGGCAGAGATCTAGATATGGTATATGTCTGACAAGAAGAAACAGAAGGCCCATTTGCTTTGCCTCTTGAGGGATTTTGGTAGATGTTTTTAGATTTATCCACTTTGGCTGGAACTTGAGTCTTATTAGCAAAATTTCTATGTATGTATTTTGGATCAGGGTTTTTTGCAGTAGGACCCACAGTTTTTCTGTGGACTGAATTACTCTTAGTTCCTGGATTACTTGAACCAATCTTGGTCTGTACAGTTGTGCTAATCTCTAACTTAGGTTTGTTCTTAGACGTAGGTACAACTGGAAGAGTCTCAATGACACAGAAACTTTTCTTTTGCAAAGACTTCACCACTGTGGACAATTTCTGATTCTGAAGATGATTTATAGTGCCAGTCAACATACCATCACTGCGATTTCCGACAGTCTGCTGCCTTTTTGTCCTCACCACTTGTTTTTCATTCAAAAGCGTGGTTTTCTTTAGCTGTTCTATTGCACCTGACTGCTGGGAGTACTTTCTGCTTGGTAACTTGCCAATGCTACTAGGTCTTGACAGAACAGAAGGAACCGCTTTGCCTAAAAGTCTCTGGGATATTGTGGTATTTGAGATGGACTGAAGGGCAGGGTTTACAGGCTTTGCCTTTCTAGCAGGAACTGCAGCAGGTGCATGTTTTGAGGGAACTTTATCCTTCTGTTTCACAATCTGAAAGAAAAAGCAGGAATTTTTTTTTAGAAAGTAATCTCTGGTTTTATCATTTAAAAGGCAAACAAACCTGGCCCAGTGCTTAGGTAATAGCTTGCTTCTGAGATACAGTTTTTTTTAATACAATTAAGCTTAAGGTAGCTTCTATTACTCCCATGTTTGGGAGAGATGTATTGATATGTTTTGAGAGCTTATTACACAATGATCCTCACTACAGAGGGGTCTGCTGGCCATGACTTAAGTTGTCAGTCAGTATGAAGAAAAGTATTCTCAATAGCTAAAGAGAATTTTCTGGTAAGGCAAGAAAAATAGACTACTGATATGTATCTGCTGTATATATTAACCATATGCACTATTTAAAAAAAAAACAAACAAACCACATTATGAAGGTCAAATATTGAATACGTCACTAAACAACAATGGAAAATATATTCAGCAAAATAGATAGAATGGTTACCTAATGTGAGCTTCCTTACTTAAATCTGAATCTTAAGCTATAAGAATTTCTAGTGCAACAAGATATATGAATGATACCTAGCCTTTTTTACACAGAAAAATTCACACATGGTTATGTCAACCTTTGTTTTGTAAATTGGTGTAATAAGTAGATTTTTCTCTTTAGAAACAAGGAAGGGGGGGGGGGAGCTGCAGCGAATCTGTCATCATGAAGAGCTGCTCTTCCCCGCTGCTCCCTTGAAGCCGGCAGTGCTTTTTATTTAATGGATCCTGTGCCCGATTTGGTACCCGCTTTCCAGGTCTCAGTTGCAGACGGCAGTGGCGTACTGGAGGTCAACTCGGCAGCACAGATATAAGGGTGCACAAAGAAAACAGGAGCAGAAAAAGTGAGCAGTGGTAAAGACCAAATGGCACCGGAGGCAGGCCCAACTTCCGGTGGCCTGTCCAACGCGGCTTTGTGGGACCTCACTCGCGCTGTGTCTGCAGCTCTGTCGGGCCAGCTACAGAAGATCCAACGAATTGCGAGACAAAGTGGTGTGTCTGGCTACTTTCCTAGAGGGAGAAGCCTGCTGGGTTTAGGAAGAGGCCTTCTGAGAATTAGGGGAGAGACCTGAGCTCGGGGGTCTTGTCCTCAAACATGCTTAACTTAAGCAGCGTTGGTAAAGCATCTGGGACAGATCCTGACCACAGTCACTATTAGCACTCTCAATGTAGATGGGTTGCATTCCCCCTATTTAAAAAAAACCAAAAACAAACAAAAACAAAAAACCAACTACTCGCTGAGTTAAGGAGGGGAAATGAAAATGTGGCCTTTCTCCAGGAAACTCATCTGGAAGATGGTGAGCATCAGAAGTTGCACAGGGAGTGGGTTGGTCAGTGTTTTTTCTCATCCTTCAATGCTAGGAAGCGAGGAGTTGCTATTCTTATCAATAAAAATGTGGCTTTTGAGAAAGAGAAAGTCTTCACAGACCTCAATGGCAGGTTTGTCATAGTTGTGGGGGAGCTGCAAGGCTGGAAAGTCATCTTGGCCAGTATTTACACCCCCAATCAATATCCTCAAGGGTTTTTTGCAACCTTGGTGGGGAAGCTGGCTGCTTGGGAAAGCTATGCTATCATTTTAGGGGGGGGGGGGGGGGACACTTTAATTTGACGGATAATCCACTTCTGGACTGTAGGCCAGCAAAGACTCCCAGAAAGAACCAGGCCGACACTGGGATGGGGTTTGTGTGCCAGCAGCTGCAACTGATTGACAGTTGGCACTCTTTGCACATGGATGACACAGGCTTCATGTTTTATTGTCATGTACACAATGTTTATTCCCGTATTGACTTCCATTTTAATCTCTGAAATGCTCTTTAGCAAGATTTTCTAGCTCCAATCGTGATGTTCCATTTTCTGATCATGCTGTGGTAACGACTGTGGTGGCATTGACAGATGTTGTTCCTGTAGGTGGTCAATGCTCCCGCATCTATAGCACGATAAAGGCTTTGCAGCCTACTTCCATAGTAAACGGAAAGATTATGTAGATTTTAACCTGCTTCCTGATACTGACCCTATAGTATTTTGGAATGCGGCCAAAGTGGTTATGCATGGACACATTATTGCCTACTTAGCTGGGGTCAAAAAATGAGCAATGCCAGAGTATTGGAATTGACTAAAAAGATTGCAGCGCTGTGGCGTTTGCATGCTCATGAGTTGTCACAGCTATCAAAGAAGAAGTTACTTGCTGCCAAATGAGAGCTCATTGCTATTTTAGAGGAGAGGGCTAAGCATAGTTTATTGTTTTATAAATGGGGCAATAAATCTGGCAGTTTGTTGCCTGTTTGGTTAAATCAGGTTCCCATGCTACAGGTATTGTGTCCCACATACATTATAATTCACTGTGTTTTTTCTCCACACTGCATATCCTCCAGATCTTTGAAACATTTTACAAAAAGTTATATACCATGGGGCCTAGCGTTGAAGGCGGTAGGGACTCTCATGGTTGAGTGACAGTGACCAATTGGCACCAGGGACTCCCATATCTGAGGGGGAGATCCGATATACTATTGCACACTTGAAACTTGTGAAAGCGCCAGGGCTGGATGGGCTCAGGCCCGTGTTTTATAAAATGTTGTGGGATTTTTGTCTCACACCACTTAAACATGTGCTGCATGGAACATGCAGCACAGAAGGAGAGTTTGAGCAGGGACATAATCTATTACTTTATTGCTTAAACCTGGTAAGGATCCCTGTTCCCCACAGTCTTATAGGCCCATTTCTCTTCTGAACCAGGCTGTAAAAATCTTGGCGGCTGTAGTGGCCTCTTGGTTGAATGTGGTAATTGGGAATGTGGTTTCCCATGAACAGGTTTTGTTAAGGGATGGCTAGTGAATTCCAATGTTTTGAAGGCTTATGCAGCTATTTTCACTGCTCAAGCTGGGAATAGGGATGAACTATTGGCTAGTCTAGATGCTGAAAAAGCATTTGTGGTGAGTGGCCCTATTTGCAGCAGGTGCTGGAACGACTCAATGTCAGATTTTGCTTTTTAAGATGGGTTCGTCTTTTATATCATCGACCGCTCGCACAGATCTTGGTTAATAGATCTTTGTCCAAAGTGTTTGAGCTGGGATTGGGAACCAGACAGGCTTCCCTCATCGCCCCTGCTTTTCATGTTGGGATTAGAACTGTTAGCAGTCAAGCTCTGCAGCTTGGGTTCTTTTCAAGGGATTTGGGTCAAGCGCAAGTAAATAAAGCTTAGCATGTTTGCAGACAAGTTATTCTTTTCATAGGTAACCCACAGTATTCAGATTATTGATATGATCACTGATTTCGGGCGGTTTTCTGGGTTATGGATTAACTATGATAACTCTGAGGCTTTTCCTTTGGCTACTGCCTTAATGGATAGATGGGTGGGTCAGTTTCCACTCCACTGGGCCAGAGACCAGTTTTGGTACCTGGATATTTACTTAGCTCATACTGTGGAGGATTTGTGTCGTCTTAATTTTGATAGGGTTTTGATGCAATCAAATCCCTTCTCCAGCGGTGGAGATGCTTGCCCCTTTCTTTGTTGGGGAGAAGTGCTCTGGTTAATAGGGTAGCTCTCCCCACATTGATCTACCCACTACAAATGCTGCCTTTGTGGACTAATAATAGTAGGGTTCACAGTTTTCACTCACTTGTGGGCTCATTTTTCTGGAATAATACAAGGGCATGGATCCAGTATGATGTGCTGAGACTGGATATAAAAAAGGGTAGAGTAGGGCTGATGGATTTGCGAATTTATAATGCGATCTGCCTTCTCTGTTTTTTACAGGAGTGGGTATCAGGCAAGTGGAAATTTGATATACAAGGGCTGTTGGATGATTGGACCTCCCCTTATTTGCCAATTAATTTGGCTCTTGCACAACAAAGTGCCCTTAAATCATTAGGAATTGTTGCTTTCTAGTTGACAGCATCACAGAAGGCGTGGAGGTGGTGGCGCAATCTTCTGGGTCGGGAGGCTTGTGCGTCGCCTTTTCTTACCGTAGTGGAGAATCCAGAGTTTTTACCTGGGATCCAGAGTGCCGTGTCTGGGCCAGCAAGGGGGTGAGAAACCTGGCATCTTTAGTGGATCAGGATGCCTTCTGTTGGTTACCCTTTCTGCAGTTACAGAAGGAAGAGTCATTTTTTGGCATATTCACAGGCCTGTCATTACAGACCAAGTGTTTGTGCTGGAGAGTTGTCTAAGCTTACTTTTATGGAAGAGGAAAGCTTTTTTTTTATACTAGACCCAAATTTAATAAAATTTCAATCTGGGTCTCTTACTTGAGAGAATTCCTGCCTGCTTGCATTTGAAACATTTAGCGGTGAAGTGGCGTGACAATCTGGGGAACCTTATTGATCTATGCATTTTGAGCTTGGCTTTTACACTCTCTTACAAGTTTCTTCTGGCTGCGGATAATCCAACGTAGACTACTCCACAGAGATTTTTTTCACTAGGGCTCTAGGGGTCAAAATGGGACTTTGGGAATCCAATTTGTGTCTCAAATGTAAATCCCACACTGGGACTGTCATATGTTCACTGGGTGTGTAAAGCTGCAGGGGTTTTGGGACGAGGTATCTGACTTCTTGGATGAGATTCTGGGAAGCGGAATTCCCTGGTCTGGGAAGTTAATCTAGTTGCATATTATTGATAAAAGCACTCAGCTCCCAAGGGGGGGCGGGGGTACACAGTTTCTGGCAGTAACATTGTTACTTGCTAAGAAAACCATATTATCATGTTGAAAGACTGACTAAGCCCCTGAATTTGCTCAGTGGTTAGCGCTGATGCGGTCTAGCTCGCAGATTGAGTGCTTGCGGCAGAAAGACTCATCCCCAAAAAGGACTTTTCTAGCCTTTAAAGGTTATTTTGCGGTATTGGGGGAAAGTCTTACGGAAATGTGAAGTGAACCATCTCCTTGCATATGCTCAAGATGGATCTGGCACCGCTTCCCAATCTTAGACATTGGAACAAGTGGGTGAATGGGAGTGTGTTAGGGGTTCTGTTTTCCTTATTGCAAAATGCTGTTTGAGCCTACGGGAGTGGAGGAGTAGCCTAGTGGTTAGAGCAGTGGGCTATGAACCAGGAGACCAGGGTTTCCTTGTGACCTTGGGCAAGTCACTTTACCCTCCATTGCCTCAGGTACAAACTTAAGATTGTGAGCCCTCTGAGGATAGGGAAATACCTACAGTACCTGAATGTAATCCACTTTGAAGTGGAAAAAGCAGAATATAAATTTAAATAAATAAGGGTTCCATTATTCTGGGGATATTCTTTTCTACAATAATTCTATGTTCCACTTTGCTATGGATCAGATTGCATTGTGTATTACATTTGTTGACTCAAATTTAAAAAAAAGCAAAGTAAGGAAATGGGGGCAGAGGGGTAGTGATATCATCCCTAGAAGATGGATGCTTAAATCTAGGGCTCTCCTCATGCTCTTTGAATTTCATCTCCAATATCTCAGAATGAGTTTTCTGCAGTGGGGGGGGGGGGGGGGGGGGGGGGGTTATATCACCATCAGCAATGGCCACATAATCCCTGTGTTCCCACCACAACCTTATTAAAATCCTCCTCCATCGATCCTACCGAGAGCATAAATAAGATTTTTTGGCACTGCTGCAGTCCATAAGTGCAGCGAGATGACAGCACAAAAGAAAACTAAAAAAAATGTCTCCACAAATGTTCCCTCGCTGCAAAGTCTAGCATAGACAGCGGCGAGCAGGCCGAACACGTGCCCTCAGAGATGAGCAGAGACATCAGTGCCGGAGTGAGGGAAGGTGCGCCGAGCCGCACCGTCTCTCTGAATTGGAGCGGGGTCCTTCACAGGTATATGGCCGGCTTAAAGCAGGAAATCCACGGACTGCTGGCAGAATTGAAATGGGAGGTAGTGGATCTGGGGGGGGGGGGGGGGGGGGGGGGAGGCGGGTCGAGGAAACAGAGGTCCACTTGGAAGACCAGGCCTTGGAGTTGGAAAGTTTTAAAGCTTTCCCACCATAAACTTTTGCAGGCTAATAATGAGCTACTCAATTGCCTTGAAGACCAGAAAAATATTTCACGGAGGGCGAACTTGAGATTCAGAGGAATCCCAGAAGATCCTGAATTTGCTAATTGCAGGCAAGTATTATCCAGCATTAGTGCGCAAGTCTTAGGCCCAGACGCAGAGACTTCTGAGGCACTGGTAAAGCTGGAAAGGGTGCAGAGGACTCTGGGAACTGCATGCAACAACCCCGCACAAGACAAATCACCTGTTTCCACAGTTTCAAGAAAAGGCTGTTATTACAGCAGCTCAAAGATCGGGACCTGTGATGTGGAAATCTACAAGGATCTGGCGATCGACAATTTACAAGTACAGGAGTTTAGAGCTGTCATCACTACCCTTCAGAGTCACAACATCAGCGCTGGCTTTCCCCATTTGGACTGAGCTTCACTAATCGCTGGAATGACTTCCCATGTTACATATAACATAGAAATGACGGCAGAAGGCGGCCAAGCGTCCCATCCAGTCTGACCAGCAAGCTTTCACACTTTTTTCCT
The DNA here is from genome assembly GCF_901001135.1 of Rhinatrema bivittatum. NCBI lineage: Eukaryota > Metazoa > Chordata > Amphibia > Gymnophiona > Rhinatrematidae > Rhinatrema > Rhinatrema bivittatum. The sequence continues at coordinate 306,038,057 of NC_042619.1, forward strand.
CATACTTATCTGTTACTCTTGGCCCTTAGTAACCTTTTGGTTCTATTTCCCTTCCACCCCCGCCATTAATGTAGAGAGCAGTTTTGGAAATGCATCTAAGTGAAATATCTAGCTTAATTAGTTAGGGGCAGTAACCACCACAATAAGCAAGCTACTCCCACACTTATTTGTTAACCCAACCTGTGCAATTCAGTCCTTGTTGGTTGTCTGAATATGAATCCACTTTTCTTCATTCCCCCCTGCCACTGTTAACGAAGCAGCAGGTATACTGCAAGCAACTGGTATGGACTATGCTTTACCAGATGCCCCTACATCAGCTAGTGGAAGCAATCGGCCATTCTATGATAACCCTAGATGGCAGCGAGTGGATAAAGGTGGCAAGAGGCTACACCACCATTCTGGATGATCGCAGTTATTTAAAGACTGTCCGGTGTGATTAGTCTGATATGAACTTTTTACTGACTGGGCCGTTCTGGCATGGGGCTGGTTTATGGTGGGGACAAGGGCTACTAAATAGCATTGTATCTTTCATTTAAAGTGTAAAGGGGATTCTCTCAATCTCATATATTGCATATTGAATAGGTAACAGTGAGTCAGGGAGGTGTGGTAGGTTGGTATTGTGACTTCATTCCCTAAGGAGATTGTCAAAATAGGCAGGAAGTGGACCCGTTATAATAGGGATGTGGGAGCAGGGGGGTTTTGGAGAGTGGACACGAGGTTACGAGTATAGTTGGTGGATTAGGTCTTTTTATAATTGGAAGGGGACTGGCCTCAGATAACATGAGGACAGTGCTGGTATTGATTTGGAGGGCACATTGTAGTACCCCTTTAGTTTTGCTGGCAGTGGATGCTGAGAAGACTTGATAGGGTCCACTGGCCATATTTATTTAAAGTATTAAAGAAAATGAACCTAGGCCCCAACTTTTATTGGGTGGACCCAGCGCCTGTACGAGAATCCTAGAGGTTGCTTAAAAATAAATGGGGAATATACTTCACCATTTGTGGTAAGGAGGTACTAGACAGGGCTGCCCTCTATCACCCTTCTTTTTGCTCTGTCCTTAGAACTGTTTGCAGAGAAGGTGAGAATTCTCTTTCAGGGGATGTGGGTGGGCTCATCTCACTACAAGCTTTCTATGTTTGCAGATGACCACCTCTGGAAGCCTCATTGCAGGCTTTGCTGCAGAATCTGAGTGTTTGGTACAGTTTCTGGATTTAATGAGGAGAAATCAGAGCTTTTAAATAGTTCAGCTCCAGGTGACCTTTTCGACCACCTTGGGCTACTCTCCCATTTCATGTAGCAAAGGGGTGGGTGAAATGTTTAGAGGTGAAAACTCAGTCCTGAAGTAAAGGTCTCAACTATACTCCTTTACTTTCTAGCCTTCAAAAGACTTAAATAGCTGGGACATAGGGGGTTTCTCATGGTTTAGGAGGATAGCCATCATCAAAATGAATGTGCGGCCCCGTTTGTTACTTTTTTTTTTTCAAACCTTACCGGTGCATATCCAGACTCTTTGTTGACTCTGTGGCAATGCAAGCTCCTCAGATTTATTTGGAAACACAGGCCACCCAGAGTTGCTAAACCTGTCCTTTACTTGGATAAAAGGAGAGGGGGCCTGCAAGCCCCTCAGTTGATGTGATATTTTGCTGCATCTCAATTGAGTGCATTCATACATTGTCATAAAGGTGAGGAATTGAAACCTTGGGCTAGAATAGTTCCATAGGGTGCTGGGGATCCCCCCTTACATATTAGAGCTTGGCAACAGCATGGGGTCAATCTCTCTGGGCTGTCGCCTTTCTCCAGTTTAATTTAAGTTATAGGGGAAATGAAGGTCCAGATTAGTGGGTGATAAAACAGGCCTACCATTTGGACCTCTTTCTTTATAAGACGCTTCCCTCAAGGGACAGAATCAAGGGAGATAGAGTGCTGGATGGGCAAGGGTTTGTTTAAAAGGGAAAAATTGTGGGATAGCTAGAGACTTTTCCCTTCTGATGCACTGCGACAATGATCAGGTCTCTCTGAAAATTACTGCATGCAGGCCAATAAGCTTACTAAACCTATCTCCAAGATTCTTACTTTATTAGGTAAGGAACCCCAGGGGACGATGGCATACCAAATCGCTTGGGAGCAGGAGCTGGGAGAAGGGGGGGGGGGGTGCTCTGGAGGATAAAGAATGGGACCAATGTTTTTTTGCAGTTAATCGGGGGTTTATCCTCTACCAAAAAAGAAAATGGGTATAAAGTACTTCATAGGTGGTACCTTACCCCCTGCTAGACTCAGCGAGAGGTTAGCAGGCTCAGGTGACCATTGTTGGAAGGGATTTAGGGCTAGGGTACTTTCCTGCACTTGTGGAGTGCCTAGCTGTAATGGGATACTGTACTGGATTTTTGGTTTTCAATAGCTGGTAATCGGGTGCCTAAGGAACGCGAAGTATGTTTATTATCCATTCCACCTGCTATGGAGTCTATGCTTTTTCAAAGATGGGTGCAGCAGGTATTTACAGCTGTCAGATGCTAAATTGCCTTTTGGTGGCATAGGACTAGTGTCCAGTCTTTAACCGATGTGCAATCTCATTTGGATAGAGTATGATTTGGGGAAATTAACTGCTATTCGTAATGACAAGGTGCCAGCTTTGAGAAGATGTGGTAGTCTCAGACACGTATGGATGTCCATTTTGGGGAAAGCTCTTGATTCGGGGTAATTATTACATGCCTCCATCTACGGTTACCTAATTTCTCCTGCCTCCTTTGGTTGGATTCTGTGTTTCAGCACTGGAATCTCAACTCCAGGCAATAGCTGTTGAGTCTAGGTATATATATGTTAATTATTCCTTCCTTTTTTACTATTAGGCAACTTCTCTTGATGCCTGCCTAGATTTTTCTTTGTCTGCACCATATTTCCACCTTGTGTAGAGTATATGGGGGTGTGGGGAAGGGTTTGGGTTAGGATAAAAAGGAAAAATCAACACCAGTAAAGTTATGCTTTATTCCATAGTGTATTTTATTAATCTTTACAATATTATTGCATTGGGACTGTATATGTGATCCTACATTATGGTTTTTCTATTTGGGTTGACCAATAAACCGTTAATTACAAAAAAAGGTAAGAACTGAATTACAACTACTTTTATTGGAAAACATATCTCAAAAAAAAAAAAAAAGCTGATTTAAAACTTTTCATATGATGCCAGGGATCATGCTTGGAGGCCTTGAACAGCATTGTGAAGCCTGTGGAGAATGAGCCATTGGCATCTGACATGGGAAATGAAGGATAATGCCGTGCTGAGTAAAGGAGAAGAGTTGTTAAAGTATTTTCAAACATGTTTTCAGGAAATCCAATCTGATATAAAATCTATCAAAGAGTTGAGACTGAGCTTTGCTCTGACCTTATGGAATTTGGGCAAAGGGGAAAATGTAGAGGTCTCTGGACAATTCAGTGACTGCAATAATGGATATAAATAAAACCAATACTGAGATGGCCCTTATACCAGAGCAGTGGTTCTCAATCTTCCCACCCCAAATCATGACATCTGACAAACCATGCTCACAAAACACTGCTCTTTACAATTCACCGCAGAAAAAATAAAATGCCCAGTATTTTTATTAAGAATGACTAGAAAAGTGTCTGAACAAATTACATAAATAGTAAGCATCCCATACCAAAACACCAATTTCCAGCACTCCAACAGTAACCACCTTACCTAAGAAAAGGAAACACTGAAAATATACCAGGCCTTAAGACACCAACACACCTCTTATTAGGAAAAGAGATCAAGCCAGGCCAATAGAGCCCTACACAAACTACATGCCAGCAAAATACTTCACCTCGGTCACATGTGCAGACACTCACCTAAAAGAATGAGAGACCATAAAAAACTAGAAACAAGCAGACAAAAAATGAACTGGAAACTGCAACAAGCCAGAGAGACTGTATGCAGTGTAACAAAGGAAAAAGAGAAACATCACCAGTCCTCAAAATAAAGTAAGAAATATAAAATCAATAGCAGTAAAGTCATACTAACAAAAAACAGATTTCAGAATAGTTGATGAATGGAATATCCAATAATTAAAAACTCAAAGAGTTTCTAGATTCCAATAAAATATTTCCAAATAGACAAAAACCCAATAATGAAAAAGGATAAAAAATGCTTTGATCTGCATACCTAGGCATGTTTGATATCCAGGTGCCCTGAGATTGTTTTCAATTTTCAGGAGGGATCGTTTGCTTGCAACTTTCTCCTCCGTCACACACAAGTGCTCTCACACCCACACATGCACTGTCTCTCACAGACTCATTCACACACTTATACATCATCTACATGGGCTCTCAGTCACAGACACATGCTCTTACTTACACACAGGCTCTCACTTATATACATGCTGTCACACACAGGATCTCAAACACGTTGCTCACTCTCTCTTCCCATCGAACTAGTGGCAGCAGCAGCCTCCTCCACTTCCAGCCCTCACGGCCTCAAGAAAGGACTCCCATCTGCTGCAGGGGCTGACATTGCTCCTCTTGTTCCGTGTGTCTTCAGGCTGATGCTGCACACACTAGCATGGTCTCTTCTTCCTGTTCACGGCCACTGCACAGCACTTCCTGTTTCGGACAGGAAGATACCAGGCTGGTGCTGCTGACTCCAGCTCTCCTGCCACATTCTGCCCAGGTGATCAGCCTTTTAAGCCCAGGCAGAGGAAGAGTTCCTATTTCGCTGGTGCAGCAGGGGACTGGGAAGTGTGGCGACACACCTATGTGTTCTTGGCAAAACCGGTGGGTTGTGACACACCGGTTGAGAACCGCTGTACTAGAAGATCTGGAAAATAGATCCTGATCAAATATATGTATAAAGGGCCTACCGGAAACAGAAGCCTTTGACAACAGATATGGTAGTCTAAAATCTGCCCAGCTGTCCTGAATATATGTGGAGAGAATGGCGAGGAACTGAGTAACGAGGACATTGCTATAGAATGAGCTCACAGAATACCTATACAGAATGTTCCCTGTGATAATTGCTTACATATTTTTCCACAGTCCCTACAGGCTGCTTGGTCATGTTCAGGAAAGAGGCACAAATAGCAACAGTTGTGCCCGGTCACAGCCATGATTTTTCCCACACTGGCAGTATTTAAAGCCAGGAGTTTTAGGCATTATAGCACTTAAAAGCATTTTTGTTTGAGAAAAAAATTTCTGCAGAGCACAGAAAAAAGTACAACTGAGGAGCCTCTCACGAGACACATGGGAAGAGGCATGCAGCCACAAATGAGAAAAGCTTTGAGCATAGAGAGAGCATAGAGAGAGCTCCATCCCGTGACACCCAGACAGCATAAGCCCACTTACCAATGGGAAAAAAAAAAAACTCACTGCATTGGCAATTAGTGTGACAAGAGGTGTGGTAGCATTGTGAAGGAAATAAAAACAAGTCTCCTACTCTAGCGGTGCTAGCTAGGCTAAAATGAATCCAATCTATGGAAAAGCTAACTGCTTTGTGGAAGAATAACCTTATCAAATAGAGAGATGTGGAGGCCCTTTCAGCAATGGATGGATGATACAAGAGGTACCTCCTGCATTCTGTGAACTATTTAAGTCTGAGTTTTTCATATTTTTTTCACTTTCAAATATTGCAAAATGGCATTTCAGTGGGGGAGGAGAGATCTGGGGTATAAACAATGTGTACTCAATTGTTCAGTGAATATAACTGGTGGCATATGTATTATAAGTTTTAGTGTTATTATTCATGAATAAAAATTACAAAAACAATCAAGGAAAGAAATGAAGTCACCTGGTAACCATAGGCAATCAATTGCACAGCAGCTTAAAAAAAATCCAATGGCATCACAATGTGCTCTGATCTCCCTGAGATTAACTGAACTGGTCCATTTTCTTATAGGAAAGCAAATGTAAGTTGGGGATAGGTTTGCTTATAGTGCAAGACGAATAGAGTGCATTTGATAGTCTACGTTTTAAGTTCTGTTTTCCCATACTCCCAATCTCCTGGAACATCCAGAGCCCTCCTACTAGACAGATATGGCTGAAAATTGGCAAGAGTGTTAGCACCTAAGTAAGAGGCTCTCCTACCAAACTGCAGACAAATACAGCCACAGAGCTTCTAATAAACGAATGAGAATGGACAGACTAAGCATGGACAATAGGCAGTCTTGCACTTTTGCTGGGAAGTGCACCGAGCACATGAAAAGTGTCACATGGTGCGTATTTTGCAGCCTACATATGAATTAGATTGAAATGGATGAACAGTTAAAGTTAAGGGGAGGTGGGGAATACAGATAATACCAGTTTCCTATAGAAAAGGAAGATAAACTGAACATTTAGGTCAATCCTTTCTACTTACTGGTGCAAGTTTAGAAACTGGTGGTAATCGTGCATTCTGACGATTAGTGACGTCTCTCAGGTAGTATCTAGAAAGGCCAAAAACACACAGAATGAGTTTCTCAAAAGAACAGCAGTATATTCTGACAAGCAGTGTATTCAAGCAGAACTCTGCACCTATGTTACTTACGAGTAGTATATCAAACCAAGCATAACATTTTAATTCTCAGCTGATATTAACGCATGTTAATTCCCTGTAACATATTACTAATCACCAGACATTCCCCATTCAGACTCACTTTGTGCTTTGGCTGTCCTGCGGTTTAAGCTTCCCTTTAGCCGCTAAATATTCTAGGAGCTTCTTCCTGCGCTCTTCTGCAGAAGAGAGAAAAGAGATACTATCAAACAGCAAACAGTAACTGTTTTGAATATAGTGCTTTTATTTAAAGAGAGAACAATATGCTAAAGAGTCCACTGCAACTGTAAATAACATACTTGTGACCTGGGATTGGCCCCTGTTGGAAACAGGATACTGATCTTGGACTTTTGGTCTGACCCAATATGGCAAATCTTATTGTTCCCAGAAAAAAAAAAAAAAAAAAAAAAAAAGAAGAAGTTGGAGGTTTCTAAGCAACAATAAAAAATAAGTGCTTACCATAAACAGTATTTTCTGTAGATAGCAGGATGAATTAGCCATGCTGACTTGGGTGATGTCTGACAGTGCACTATGCTGAGCCTTCTCCAAGTACACAGAGCTTTGATGTCCCCCATGATTATAAACAGATTCTACATCTGTTAATCAGGTGTACAGAATGATGATAGGGAGGGACTGCCCAGGGCATGCGTGGCTAATTGATCCTTCTATCTATGCCCTATACTGTTTACGATAAGCAAACTTGCTTCCCCCCCCCGCCAGATAAGCAGGCTGAATTAGCCATGCTGTTTTGGGGAATCCCAAGCTAAGGACTGCTGTTAGTGCTTCGCCCAGTTCTATATCTCTCTTTTTTTTTTTTTGGCGCAACCCATCTGTGTACATTGACAGCCTCTACTTGCCTCTTACTGTATTCAAAACTGAATGAGTCACACAACTATCAGAAGTTAATAGTCTATCCAGACAGTAGTGGGATGCGAAAGTATACACAGACCACGTTGCTGCCTTGCGATTGTCAGCAATCAGAACATTTTGTAAGTATGTTCCTGAAGAGGCAGTAGCTCGAACTTGATGCACCTTAACTGCACTGGACAATGGCAAAGAGGTAGAGTGGTAGCAATATTGAATACAATTTGTGATCCAGTTGGATAATGTTCTTTTGTTACTCCTATTCCTAGGTTGTTAGGTTGCAGGAGACAGCTATTGGGCATGCCTGTGGCCTTGTGTTCGTTGCTTATAGTAAGTTAAGGCTTGCTTGCAATATTCTCTCTTTCGTTCCAGTGTTGTCTGGGGAAGAAAGTTGGGAACATAATAGCTTCATTGAGATGAAAGGCGGACACTACTTGTCGGCAGAAATTTTGGATGCGGACAAAGTACCACTGTCATGGAAGAACTGCAGGTAAGATGAGACATGAACCAAGGCTTGAACTTCACCTGCTCATCTTGTAGATGCGACAGCTATTAGGAACACCACTTTCTATGTTAGATATTTCCACGATGCTGCTTCTAAGGACTCAAATAGGGTTGTCATGAGAATCGTCAAAACAATGTTAATATTCCAAGGAACGGGTGGATTTTGTATTGAAAGTGGTAAATAAAGCAGGCCCTTCATGAAATGTGAAATGAGAGGGTGCATAGAAATAGATAGTCCCTTATCTTAGCAAGGATAGGCTGCAATAGCACTCAAATGATCTCTGACCAAGGAGGTTTTGAGACCCGTTTGGGAAAATTGGTGTAAGTAGTTGAGCAATTGTTCTGATGAACAAATGAAAGGTCAATAGAATGAGAGATACACCAATTGGAATAGAGTTTCCATTTGAAAGAGTAATTGAGACTAGTCTTGTTTTCTTGCAGAGAGGACGAGGTCCTATATTGGTAGTGGTAAATCCAGCCAAGCTAAGATTTCACATTTAACATCCATGCCATGAGGTGGAGCGACAAATGAAGCAGGTAGAGTGTTTCTCCCCTGAGAAAAAGATTCGAGTAATTGCCCAGATGTCTTTTGGGTTGGACTGAATTGTACAAGATAGGCATAAGATGGTCGACTGGCACAACAGAGCTATGAAAATCTCTGCCTAGTCGGGTAGAGTAATTGGAGGTAATGTGTATAGCAGACCAGTCAACCACGAAAGGAAAACATCCTGTGATTTCTGGGTAGAACAAAATTGGTGTAGGTTTTTGTTGTGTTCTGTTGCAAAGAGATCTATCCATTGCATGCCCTATCGGTAGAAGATATTGTTGGCTAGTTTTTGGTCAAGTGACCACTTGTGTGGATAAAACACTCTGTCACGTCTGTCTGCCTGTATGTTCACTATGCTATAAGTATGTCGTTTGGAGTGAGATGAGCAGCTGACCACCCATTCCCATATTTGAACTGCTTGTCTGTCTAGTATCTAGGAACCGGATTCCCCTTGATGTTTATATAGAACATGGCCACTTGTTGTCCATGTGTATCATAACAGGTTTGCCCTGTAGCAAGTGTTCAAATGTGACCAGAGCATTGCGGATGGCTCAGTTCTAGAAGGTTGATTTGAAAAGCCGCTTCTTGTAGGGACCACTTACCTTGCTTTTGGTACTGAAAACCATGAGGAGCTCAACCCTGGGTAAATGCATCGGTGGTGAGGATCAACTGATTCAGAGGCAGCCGCAGAGGGGCTCCCTTGTATAAAGGCATGTTCTTTGAGCCACCAATTTGTATCTTTTTTTTTTTTCATGGAGGCTGTGACCAATATTAAGTGAGAGGTTGTCAGATCTGTGACCAATAAATCTTCAGACCCCACTGCAAAATGATGCATGTGGAGTCAAGTATGGGAGACTATATGAATGGCTGCCGCCATGTGACCCAGGATCACCAGAAACTTGCATACTGAATGACCAACGTCTCAGTTGTAAGGCAAGGTGACAGTCGTTTTGCTCTTTTGGAAGAAAAACCTTTGATTAAATGGAACCAATTTTTGTTCCTATAAACTGTAAGATTTGAGTCAGTCTGAGTTCTGATTTCTCATAATTTATCAGTAATACCAAAGCCTCCAGACATTCTATGATGATTCTTAAGTTTGTCTGCAGGAATTTGGGGTTTGGAGAAATTATAAGCCAGCCATCTAGGTAGGGAAGAATTCATTACCCTTCACAATGGAGATGGGCCACAGCCACTGCTAAGCACTTCATGAAGACTTTTGGGGCAGAGGATAGTCTAAAGGGGAATACCTTTTACTACGAATGAGTGGATCTTATCTGAGAGCAGAGATATTGCCCACAAGATTGGAGGGCCGGAATGTGTGTATGTCTGTCCTTTAGGTCAAGAAAGGATCAAATTGTATGAAAGGTAAAATTGATTTGAGAGTTAATCTGAATTTCTCCCTTCAGAGATAATTGTTGAGAGATCTGAAGTCCAAGATGGGGCAAAGACCTCCTATGCATTTTGGAATGAGAAAACGTTGGGAAAAGAAGCCCATATTGATCAGATTCTTTGGGAGAAGCTGAATTGCTCTGTGATAATAGCTTCTCTGCTTCCAAGTGCAAGAGGGAGCTGAGAAGAGAGTTTCATGGAGGCAGGGGTGGTTGGTGAAATCCAGAAGGTATCCATACAGAATATTGAGGATTCAATGGTTATTTGGGACCATGCTGAGAAAATTGCTTATCCTGCCCCCCCCCCCCCCCCCCAGGAGTGGCTGGTTAGATCTCAAAAATCCTGCTGCTGCTATTTCTGTGGCCTATGGTCCCATTGACGGCCTCTTGGTTGCGATTGCGTGTACAACAGCAGATGATAGTGAGGATACTGTTTGTATGGTATCCTCTAATAGAACAGTTTTTTAATATTGTGAGAAATAATGTCTGTATGTGCCCTATTGTTCAGTAGGCATCGTCAGACACTGTACTACTACATTTTGCTCCTTAATTTGGGAGACTATCTTACTCAGTTTTGTCTCCAAAGAGGTTGTCTCCCAGGCATGGTAGATCAGCGAGCTTTTTATAAACATCCACTCTGATCGTGCTACAGCCACTGCAGAACAGGGGGAGGTATCTTCAAAAGCTTTGTAGACTGAACACAGTAAGTGCCTGAGCTCCTCTAATCATGGAGTAATTGAAGTGTTCTGTTCTCCGGCCTCTGACTGAATGAATGGCTTTGGTTGTTGAAGGCATTTATACATGTACTGTACCATATAATATTGGTGCCGAGGAATCTGAGATATTAACATGGAGCTTTGGAATACTTTGACCAAAAGGTCCAAAGTCTTATTCCCTGGGGGAGTGGAGTCATTTTCTTTGCTTTTTTCAATGTGGACTCCATCTCCACCAAGACGTAAAGTAAATGGACTATTCTGTATCCTGGAAACTTTGAGGCAGAACTTAAAGTCTAGTTTTCTAAAAACTAGTAGGCCAGAAAATGGGCCTACTAGTGATTAGATTTCATTAAGACTGAATCTAGGACAGCATGTAAAGGCAAAGCAGTTTGTTCTGATGGGATTCCAGAATCTTTAAAGTGTCGAATACCTCCGAATGCAGATCAGGTATCTTGTGGACTTCTACCTTTAAGGTATTGCCCAACTTATCCACAAATCTTGAATAAGTAAGATGTTCTGGTGGAGATGAATGTCCTGGAGGGTCATCAGGGGTATACAAAGGGAATCCTGTGGAACTAACTTGAGATCGAGAAGGTCAAAATTCCTGACATCACTCAGACTTAGAAGATGGTGGACCACCTTCTTCTACCGGAGTAGGTAGAGTCCCAAGATTTCATGGTGGAGAACATGGTGGACTGTCATACCTGGGCAGTCTGTTTAGGTAGTGAGAGACTCATGTTCTAAATTATGTTCTGGGACCCGCACCAGGGATCTTGGTGGTTGCACCTACAGGTGCAGAGAAGCTAATAGATTTTTTTTAATAATGAAAAATTTGTTCTATTGCCTTTGTGGACCTAGATCCTGTAGACAGAGGGGACGTCTTGCTTACCGAAATTGTTTAGCAAGACGGTGAAGCAACTGGGCATCTACTGCTCCTAGATGGCAGAATAGCTGCCAGCTCAATATTTGAAACTGGAGGTCCACTTGGTATAAATTCCAAGGGTTCTTCCCATGGAGTTCTGTCATAAGAACATAACGCTTGCCATACTGGGTCAGACCAAGGGTCCATCAAGCATAGCGTAGAAATTACTTACCTGATAATTTTGTTTAGTGTAGACAGATTCAGGACCAATGGGTTATACTCCCCTGCCAGCAGATAGACACGGAGTCAGATTTCAAAGCGTATGTCACCCTAGATACACCACTGCAATGACCTCAGCCCTTCAGTATTCTCTCCAAAAGCCACTGTGGACATAATATTGAAGAAAATGATTTAAAATGGATAACCATAACTGTACTCAACCAAACACCAAACCTCAGTAAAAATATAGACGCCCTGATCTAGGAACCGGATGACTGCTTACCTGTAATCTTTTGGAATCTGTATCCACTCCACAAGCAAATCCTTGGCACCGTTCCTGGGCAGCCATGGGCAGGATGCTGAGTCCATCTGTCTACACTAAGGAAAACGAAAATCAGATAAGTAATTTCTCCATTTCCTAGCATGTAGTTAGATGGACTCAGGACCAATGGGTTGTACAAAAGCTACTCCCAATCGAGGCGGGAGGCTGCCTGCAATACTGTTAACACCGCCCTTGCAAAGGCTGAATCTTCTCGGGCCTGTACGTCCAGGCGAAAAAACCTGGATAAAGTGTGCAAGGAGGACCATGTCGCCTCTCAGCTAGCTTCCACCCATGAGACCACCTGAGCCCAAGTGGAATGAGTTTTAATCTGAGAAGGTAATGGCTTTCCTATCTCCACAGACTCCCATGACCACCTCCTTAATCCAGCAAGCTATGGTAGCCCACAAAACTGGTTCGCCCCGCGAAGGACAAACAGGCAGTCAGTCTTTCAGACCGCTTCTGAAACTTCCAGATACCGCCCCAAAAGTCTGACATTCAAATGATGGATGCAGTATTCTTCTGTGTCCTCGTGCTTATCTAGGGATGGCAACGAAATAGACTGATTCAAATGAAACTCAGAGACTACCTTGGACAATAAGGATGGAACGGTACAACGCTGTAACACTCCTGGAGTCATGCATAGGAAAGGTTCGACACGACAATGCCTATAGTTCAGAGATGCGGTGTGCCAAGCATATAGCCATCAGGAACACAGTTTAAGGCTAATAAATGCAAGGAAAGACTGCGGCCTAAAGGAGGACCTTGCCAAAAATTTGAATACTAGATTAAGATTCTACAAGGGAACTGGCTACCGTAGGTGCTTCATCCCTTTCAGAAAAGCCACATCTGGATGAGCCGATAGGTGGGTTCCGCTCACCTCGCCCATGAAACAGGAGAGCGCAGCTACCTGAACCTACAAGGAGTTAAGGGTTAAAACTTTATCCAAGTACTGCAAAAAAAAATAATTCCAGAATTAGTGGGTTTTGGACTGCCGGGGGGGGGGGGGGGGGGGGGGGGGGGGGGGGGGGGGGGGGACGACACCACATTTCTTGCACCAGGCCTCAAACACTCTCCAGACCTGCACATACATTAGGGATGCAAAGAACTTCCAGGCGCAGAATAAGGTGGCAATTACTGCCGCAGAATATCATTGCTTCATCAAGCGAGCCCTCTCAAGGGCCAGACCGTAAGACAGAATAGAGTTTGATCCTTGTGAAGGACAGATTCCTGCTGTAGCAGGTCCCTGTGTGATGGGAGGCACAGGGAGGTCTCCACCAGGAGTCTCTGCATGTCCACATACCATGGGCCAATCTGGAGTTACTAGTAGGACTAATCCCCTGTGGTCCTCGATTCTGCAAATGACCCTGCCCATCAGGGTTCATGGAGGGAAGACATAGCAACTCTTCTTCTGACCAGGTCCGAACAAAAAAAAAAAAAAAAGTGTCAATCCCAAGGGATCGATGACCTACAACTGAAGAAAATCAGGGAACCTTTACATTGTGAGAGGTAGCCAGCAGGTCGATGGACAGAAGTCCCCAGCGATCTATCAACTGAAAGGCTATGGCCGACAAAGTCCACTCTCCTGGATCCAGACTCTCTCTCTGCTTAGAAAGTCTGCTCTGACGTCTTTTCCTGCGATGTGGAAGGCTGAGATCTGTAGAAGTATTTCCACCCATTCCATAAGGAGCTCTATCTCCTGTGAGACTTGTTGGCTCTTGCTTCCACCCTGGCAGTTGATGAGGGCTACCGTCGTTGCATTGTTAGACATTACACGGACCGTTTGACCCCGGAGTCTTCGGCTTAATTGCAGATGTGCCAATCTGACTGCCCAGGCTACTAGGCAATTGTTGTTCCAGAGGGTCTCTTCCTCGATCCAATGTCCCTGGGTTTCCAGTTCCTGACAGTGAGCTCATCAACCCCGATTCGTGTCTGTTGTGAGAACCAGCCAGTTTGGAGAGGACAGGTGTACACCCCTGCTCAGATGAGCAGGGGTGTACACCTGTCCTCTCCAAACTGATCTCAGTTCCAGTAGTGGCTTCCTGCAGCCACTACTGGAACTGAGATCATTCTCCCATCAGTAAGTGGAGGCGAGACAAATAGTCTTGAGACAGCAGGTTCCAATGTGATAGTGAGCGTTGAAGTGGTTGCATGTATGCCCTCTCACATGGCACTATTTCCAGGGTTGCCACCATCAGAGAACTTGGGAGACAGCTCCATATTGTCGGGCGTATCATGATCAACTGATCCACTTATCTGTGTGGTCAGAAGGAAGACCTTGCTCTGCTTGGTTTCGAACCAGACTCCCAGATATTCCAATGACTGGGAGGGCTTGAGACTGCTTTTGTCCAGGATTATGACCCAATCGAGGTGCTTAAGCAAGGAGATCACCCTGTTGATCACCTGGAGACTCTTCCACGGACTTGGCCCAGATCAGTCATCCAAGTACAGGTGCACCAGGATTCCCTCTTTTCTCAATGCTGCTGCTACGACCACCATAGTCTGAGAATGTTCTGGGGTTGGTGGCTAGGCCAAAGGGCAGTGCCCAGAACTGATAATGGCAACCCAGTACTGCAAAGCATAGGAAACTGTTTTGACGGATTGGAATATGTAGGTAGGCCTTGGATAGGTCCAGGGAAGTTAAGAACTCTCTCGATTATCATGGAGTGTAGGATTTCCATGCAGAAATGATTCACTCAGATGTCGAGTGATGCTCTTGAGATCCAGGATGGGGGTCCTTCTTGGGTACGATGAAATAGATGGAATAACGCCTTGTATTTTCCTAGGACTCAGGTACTGGGATTATAGCCCTCATCCTGAGCTGCCTTAAAAGGAGTAGTCTCCTCTGCCTGCTTCTTGGCTGGGAATGGCAAGGAGACATCATGAATATGTCCCGAGGAGTGCTGTGAAATTCCAGGGCATATCCTTCTTGTACGACCTCCAGTACCCATTTATCCGAAGTGATCTCGACCCAACTCTGCTAGAAGAGGAACAGTCGACCCCCTATCTCCTCATTCCAAGGGTGAGTTGGCAAATTTTCACTGGTGGGGTTAGGGACAAACCTGAACCCAAACCTGCCACTCTCTTGGGCTGTCGACTACAAAAGGACAGACCTCCCAAAGGGCCAAGACCTCTGAAATGTAGAGTTTCTGTAGAGACGAAAGCATTGGGAGCCCCTGGATCGATCCCTCATAGGCAAGGGGCACTGTAACTTTTCTCTTATCTTCTGATAGCCAGGGAACTGGAGATTTGCCCCATTTACTGGCCAGCTTTTCCAATTTGTTTCCAAAAAGGAGTAATCCTTTAAAGGGCATCTTTGTAAAATTTACCTTGGAGGTTGAGTCTGCTGACCAATTCCGCAGCCATAGCTGTCTTCTGGCTGTCACCAGTCCCCTGGCCGAAGTACAGACTAGATCTGAGCCCATGTCAGCTAAGAAGGCAGTAGGTTCCATAACCGCTCTGGAATTTACAGAGTCATCCACCTCCTGAGAGGCACGAATGAGCTACCAGAGCACAACAAGAAACAATCTGTAAGGTCATTGTTACTGCAAAGGCCTGTTTAAGGATGGCCTCCATCTGTCTATTGTGTGCATCTTTTAAGGCCACTCCTCCCTCCACTGGGATAGTTGTTCACTTACAGATAGCACAGATCAGCACACCCAGTTTAGAGAAACGCAAATGCTCTCACTGCCTGATCCAGTGCGTATAGAGCTTCTAACTCTCGTCCCCCTTTAAAACTTGCTTCTGGGGCATCCCATTCCAGGTCAATCAACTCCTGGATGGCTTCCAGTACTGGAAAGTAGAAAGGTTTTCCGTTGGGAAATCAGAATGGGATTCTTTGTTTCTGTCAGTCTGCCCCAGGAACTCCCAGGATCTTCAGGGGTCTGGGAAACCAGGGCTGGCACTTCGTCTATGGAAAAACCAGAACATAAGTCTAATACGGTTCTAAACCAGGGGGAATTTCCCCATATTCCAAGGAATATGTATCCTCCTCTTGGCTGTGCCGTCCGGGTCCTTACCAGGGATACCTTTGGTGAGGCATGCCTCGAAGTCTGCCAATAGGACTGAGAGGGCTTAGCGGCTCAGATTCCATCCAGACAAGGGCAAGTGAAGTAGCAGACTGTGCCTATATGAAGGCTTGAAGGCCCTGGAAAAAATTCCTCCTAAGAGAAGGCAGCCGAGTCCACGCCTAGCCCAGGAGGTACTGAGGTATTCTCGGCCGCTGAATTTCCCTCTCCCGTGGATGACAGGAATACTCAGATCGGGGGTTTTTCCAGTTAAGGCTGTGGCTAACCCATCCTCTGAATGGGAGGAGCCGGGGTTAGCAAAGTCTGGGGAGGCCAGCTCTCCCTGGGCTTCCTCAGTGTGCTGACATAAGTTGGAATCCAGGTCAGACTGTGAAGTCCTAATTTGACAAGCAGCGCAGAGAGAAAGGCGCTTATGTTTCTTGACTGCCACAGCCACTGGCGGCGTTAACTATGTTGTCAGGTCGCGCTTAAAATGTTATACGCACAGATTTCAGGCGCCTAGACAGGATGCGGCAAGGTGCACACACAGCCCATGCACCCGGCTTTACCTGTATTCTGCACATATGTACGTGCACAATTCTATGCACACGTGTGTGCGGAGCCGACGCACTGCACATACCAACATTCTATGGATGGCAGTACGGCATGCACAAAGATGCTCGCAAGCTGACGTTGCTGCAGCCTATCACGTGGTGTGCCGACCAAGCCTAAAGCAGGGCCTAACCCCAACAGGATTGCGAACATCTGTACGGCACACTGAGCAAGAAGACCGGAAGAAGTCTTATCGAAACCCCTCCAAATGTCTGAATTGAGGTAATTTTTTTTTTTTTAAATTTACCTGGACTCAGCGCTTACTGCTGAATATGTAGGCTGTCTCCAGCTGTGGGGGGAGAGGGCTTTGGCCATCACTGCCGCACTTATTTTCCTGCACCTGCTGCCTTTCAGCTGCTTAAGCAGCAAAGTCCACACCAGGAACCGGTGATCGGACCAAGGCACACTCTGAGGGATCTCGGAAATCACCTCAGGAATTCTCAGCTGGGGGAGGGACCTTTAGATATCACCAGGGGACTTTATTTTTTTCTCCAATTTAGATGTAAAATTTCTCCTTCCAAAAAATATAATCCTCACAGGGAGAGAAGTCCACAGTCTGCTGGAGACGGAGAAATATTGAAGGGCTGAGGTCACTGCAGGTATATATCTAGGGTGACATCAGCTTTGAAATCTGACTGTCTCCATCTGTTGGCAAGGGAGCATAATCACTGGTCCTGAGTATCTGGCTACACGCTAGGAAATATCCTATGTCCAAAAGTGGTCAATGCAGGACACAAGTAACTGGCAGATTCCCAAAACAGACAGGCTTAAAGTTACAAAATCATTTCAGAAGTAAACATCAACCAGCTGATATCTTTTTCTGGACTTAATACATCTGTGACTAGCTTTTAAGCACTCCGCTTCCCTCCATCAGGTCAACATTAAGACGAGCTAAGCAGAAGATTGCTCAAGTACACAAGTAAATTACTTGTATTATTAGTCTGTTTTCAAAAGTGTGAAAGAAAGGGAAGAACTGGTAGGGCAAATCATCAGTTTAATAGTTTACCTTAAATAGGTGGGAAATCCACACATCAATGCCAATTACGGCATGTAGCTTGGGTGCCATCTCTGTGGGTGTTTTAGCAACCCCAATACTGAAAACAACTCCTTCACCATGTCTTGGGAGTAGTAATTTGTATTAAGCAGAGGTGTACCAAGGGTCTCTGGCACTTGGGGGGGGGGGGCAATGCATTTGTACTGCCTCCCTCATTGCACCCCATTGCCCAAAACTGGGACATTTTCCCTTACTATTCATCATAAAAAAATATTCTGTCGTCATTTCAGTAACTGCAACACAAACTCCCTCTGCAACCAACAATGAGTAAAACAAAACCCTGCAAAGAATGAACACTGAACCTAGAGAGCAAACCTGCCATACCATAAATAGACCAACTGCCAGACTTATAGAACAACCTTACCCATTAGTCCTGGGGGAATTCCACGCCACTGCAGAGCACAGAATTCTGCAGGCCACCCCGCTCGTGGCAAAGATGGAGCAGGCCCTGGCATGCCGTAAGAAGAGGTCATCCCACTCAAAGCGAAGATTGAGCAGGCCACAGTGAGAGAGTGAGTGAATGAGTGAGTGTGAGAGAGATCATGTGTGAGAGTGCCAGAGAGAAGGAACCTATATGAAGAAATTGTGAAGGAATGTGTGTGAGAGATTGGGAGCTGGTGTATGAAAATGGGATTGTATGTGTGAGGGTGCTTGTTTATGAGAGAAAGTGCCTGTGTGAAGGGATGTGTGTGAGAGAGAGGGAGCCCATATGAAGGAGTGGGGCACATGCGAGAGAGAGGGGGGTCTGTATGTGTACTAAAGAGAGGGAGGCTGATGTATGAGAGGGACAGAGGGAGGGGCAGTACTGAGAGAGGTCAAACTCTGGGAGTGGAGATACAGTGGACGGACAGGTATTTATTTATTTATTTATTTAGCACTTTTATATACCGATTTTCCAGTAACAGAATTACTAATCAAGTCGGTTTACATTCAAAACAATAACCATGACAATAAGTTGTCTTACAAAAAACAGGATGATTCGAACTTGGATACAAATAACTGGGTAGAGGTAGAGCCTAGAGTGGTGCACAGAAAAGCAGGAAAAACTGCTTTTCTGTGCACCCTCAGACTTAATATCTTGGCAATATTAAGTCGGAGGTCCCGAAGGGTAAAAAGTAAAAAAAAAAAAAAAATTTGAAGTCAGCCGGCGACTGTCAGGTCGAAAACCGGACGCTCAATTTTGCCGGTGTCCGGTTTCCGAGCCCGTGGCTGCCAGCGGGCTCGAGAACCGACGCCAGCAAAATTGAGAGTCGGCTGTCAAACCCACTGACAGCCGCCACTCTGGGCCAAAAGGAGGCGCTAGCGACGCACTAGTGTCCCTAGCGCCTCTTTTTGCCCGTTTCTACCGCCGGGCCTCATTTAAATACTGTATCACGCGCACAGGTGAGTGGCCTGTTCGCGCAGACCATTTTCAAATCATGTTGGTCCCAGTCTTGTTTTCTAACTCCTTTCCCATAGGCTGATTCATTAAAAAGTGCGGGAGAGCCGGCGCTCCTTGTTGAGCGCCAGCTCTCCCCAATGCACAATTCTTTATTTAAATGAGGCCATGTGCTAATAAGGAATCGCTAGGGACAATAGAATGTCCCTAGCGCCTCCTTATTAGCATTAGGGATGGCTGTCAGCCAATTTTACCAGCAAAACTGAGTGTCAGTTTTCTAACCTGCCGACCGGCAGATTTTTTTTTTGTTTTTGGTATTTTCTGCTTTTCTGTACACTTTTCAGGGTCACTTACAATGCAACACCTGCCCTTGGGCAGGCGTTAATTTCTGAGTAAAATATGCAGCTTGGCCACCATTTTACTTTCAGGTTTTCGGGCGACTAATAGGCTCATCAACATGCATGTGATGAACGCTATTAGTTTCGGGGGGAGCCGTGCATTTTCCATACACTATTATTCCTTACAGTATAAGGCAGAGCTTTCCAAAGTGTGTGTCGCGACACTTTGGTGTGTCGCCTGAGGTGTGCCGCGCAAGCCCGGTGCACGTGACACACCGGCAAGCGGGAGCCAATGCGGCCATCGGTGGAGCTCATCCCACTGGCGGCTGAGCTGCGAAGAATCGTACACAGCCGGAAGATCGGTAAGGCCGTGGTGAGTTCACGTCACCACGGCCCGAAGAAAAAGGGCACGTCTAAACGTGCAGGTGCTCCGCCTCCTTCCTGCCCACGCGGCCCCGGAAGAAAATTGTTGCCGGAGCCGCACGGGCAGGAAGGAGATGAAGCAGCCGCGTGCAGAAGAGGAGCCGCGTTGTTGCAGCGGGCGAGAAGAGGCCCGGTAGCAGGGCCCCCACCGCGGATCGGATCGGCCCGAGAAGATCAGGGCCGCTGCAGAGCCGATCCTGCAGCGACCCGTGAAGAGGAGGCCCAGAGGTAAGAGAGAGGCTGAGGGCCCGTAGAGTGCGTGTATTAGCTGAGTTGAGAGATTGGGTGCCTGTATGAGCTGAATTGAGAGATTGTGTGCGTGTATGAGATGAGATGAGTTGAGAGATTGGGTGCCTGTGTGAGTTGAGAGATTGGGTGTGGGAGTGAGGATCTCAATGTTTGCAGAGACAACATGTGAGAGCCTGTGTGTGAGAGAGAGACAGCATGTGACAGTGAGAGCCTGTGCATGAGCAAGACAGCATGTGGGAGTGAGAGAGAGCCTGGGTGTGTGAGAGTCAGACAGCATGTGCAAGAGAGAGACTGTGTATGAATGATTGTATGAGAGAGAGAGCATGTGAGAGTGAGAGCCTGTGTGTATGTGTGAGAGAGAGAGAAAGCATGTGAGAATGAGAACCTGACTGTATGTTTGAGGGAAGAAGATAGATGAGAGAAAAGAAATAGAAAAAAGACAATATGAAATGAATTGGCAAAAAAATAAGAAAGGGGAGGTGGAACCAAAAAGCCTGGGACCAACCAATTAGAAAACTAAGATCAGACAGCAAAGGTAAAAAAAAAAAAAAGAAATAAATTACTTTTTACTGATTGGCACATGTAATCTTTGTTAATGTCAAGAGTAGCACTTTCTCTATGCGGATCTCACAACGTACGAGATCAACATGGAGGAACTGGAAACCCACAGGGCCTGCACAGAGGAGGCAGCACAATGGGCTTCAGTGCCAATAGCAGCAATCAGCGCCTCCCCAATAGCCATGCGGCATCAGTGGCAGCAGAGGAATGAGAGGCTCCGAGGTTGCTGGCAAAAGAAAGAGAGGGGGTCTGCCTTTAGTGTGTGCATGTGTATGAATGGGTGCCTGCCTGGGGGTGTATGTGTGTGAATGGATGGGTGCCTGCCTGGGGGATGGTGAGGGAGTGGTGTGAAAATGAAAGGGAGCCTGCCTGGGGGTCAGTTTTAGTGTGTGAGAATTACTGGGAGCTTGCCTGGGTGTGTGTGTTTGTGTGTATGTGAGGGAGCCAGAGTGTGTATGAGAAAATCCAGGGGAGTAAGAGTTTGTGTGTGGGGTGTGTGTGGAGGGGGAGAGAGTGTCTTAGAGCCTGAGAGTGTGTCAGTGTCTGTGAGAGCGAGAGGTTATGGTGGGTATAAGAGCATGAATGTGTATGTATGTGACAGTGTATGTGTGAGAGAGAATGGACATGTGAGTCTGTGTGAGAGAGGATAACCTCTGGGAAATTGTAAAAAATGTATATGATTTTAATTAATAGAAATTCTATTTATCAGTAGTTTTAAAATATTCTTTTATTAGTATGGTTTTACTATTATAACTGATGCTTTATGTTTCTTGATTTTGTTTGTTTTATGAGGAATGGTGGTTCTGTTTTTCCATTGTTAATACACAGAGTCTGGCTTCTTGGAGTTTCCATTTCAGTTTTTGTCTAATTTGTGCTCCTTTATTTTGTATTCTGTATTTGGTGAGGGTCTGTCTCTGCTCTGTGTGTATGACCATGATGAGAAATTCTGCTAGCATAGGGATCTATAGCAATCGGGTTTGTTTTGTTTCCTCAATAGGTGGTGTATTGGTATTCTAGGATCCAGTGTAATATTTACCCATGCTTTTTCACAGGTAGGGTTATTGTTGTTTGAGTCCTTGGTGTTATTACTGTTATGTTACAATGGGATTGCAGTATAGATTTTGAGTGTCTTTTTTGCGAGGTTTTATTTTAGTTCACAATGTGCCTGGCAGTGGAAGGTGTTTGTGCCTCTGTTACTGTGAGGTGACACCAGCATTTGAAAATATCTTTTAGTATGATGAGCTGTAAGGGAAACATCCAAGCTCCATTGTTTGGGGGAATTTCAGTGGATGCACAGAGTTACAGAACTGGAGGTGCAGGATTTATATTGACATTCTGTCCCTTCCTATATATTCCAGATTTCACTCTCATAGCCATATAGAATTAGTTGAATGAGGCTATCAAATAATTATATAGTGTGAAACTGGCCAGCTTTTTAAAATTATGCAGAAGACCCTTTGGACTTTTTTATTAACACCAAATATTCAAAAGCTGTGTTCATCCCATCAAGCTCATATATCTCATTAAAGAGGTAAATTGAATAACACAATAACTTTGTTTTATTATTGTTACTCATAAATTATAACTAACATTAATCTTGGAATATTATATATTTTTAATATAAATGAAAGGTTTTCACAAGATATGTTGTGTTGTGAAACATTTTATTATGTATATATTTAAGGAAACATACATAAATTGTCGAAATACATTTCGTTCATTTAACCTTTAACCTCCGGTTTGCTTGTAGACTAATTACTGTGTCCCGAAATTATGTTTGTCTAAAAAGTGTGTGACCAACATGAAAAGTTTGGCAAGCTCTGGTATAAGGGGTAATAGACACTGGTGGGAAATGTGCAGCCAATCGCGTGTTTAACAGTACACGCAGCCAAGCCACAGTTCCATATCAGCCTGCCTGTCTCATGTTCATTGTTTCCTCTCTCCTGCTTTCAATTCTTTTCTCACAGCAGCCAAACTATTACATCTCTTTTCTCAGTTTTTTCTACCTTTATCTACTCCTAGCTAGGTTTCACCCATCCTCTCTCCTCCATCATTCAGTCCTTGATCTCTTGTCATCTCATCTGCATTTTCCACTCATCCCCTTCCCAACCCATCTTCACATTCACCCTAGTCCATTTTCCCCAAGCCCCCATTTCCCACTTTCATCTATTATTCATAGAAATAAGAAACATTCCCTAATTCCCAGTTTCCACACTCTATACTCATCCCTTCCCCAACTCTCAAATACTTTCCTCTGCATGTTCCATCTCCCCTCATTAGCCCAATTTCCTTTGTCATTCATCCTTTCCCCCTGCTTCTGTTTCTAACCACCTACTCCACCTCCTCTCCTAGTCCCATTCATTGCCTCTTGCCCTTCTCCAGCCTTCCAAGTTCACACCCTATCACCACATTTCACATTAACAGCCCCATCTCATAATTCCTTGCTTACAATTCACACACCTGCTGAGTCCCTATTCTCCCCACCCATCCCCAAGACCCTACTTCCCCCCTCATTCAATCTGAGTGCCCACTTTTCCCACACATTATCTGTTCCCTCTTCTGCCCCCCATCTAGTAGTCCTTGTTTCCTTCCCCATCCCTGTCTCTACCACACTTTCCCCTCCTCCCACCCAATAAATCTGAGCATCCTCTTCATCCCCCATCCCAGAATCTTCCCTTCACCCCCAAGCTGGGTGTCTTCACCCCCCCCCCCCACACACACAGTCATCCCCAAGTCTTCACCCCCACACACACCAAAATCATCCCAAAGTCTTCACACTTCCCTCCTCTCAATCTAGGTACTCTCAATCCAACCAAGTTTAAGAGTCTCCCAAGTCCCCAGGAGCCGCTTTTAAACTTTAAATTGGCTGCCCCCATCTTTGCATCCTCTTTAGATAAGCTTATAACTGGCCTCTCTTCTTCAAACTTGTCACTGATCCGCACCGGCACGAGGGGAAGAGAAACCGGTTACAAGCTTCTGAAAGATCAGGAAGAGGTAGATGAAAGAGCTTCGGGGGACTCGGGGCTGTCTGGAAGGCTCAGGACATGCGCTCCATATGCCCGTACCTGACGACAGCACCGGTGCGGGCCCTACTGCAGTTAT
The DNA here is from genome assembly GCF_901001135.1 of Rhinatrema bivittatum. Lineage (NCBI taxonomy): Eukaryota > Metazoa > Chordata > Amphibia > Gymnophiona > Rhinatrematidae > Rhinatrema > Rhinatrema bivittatum. The sequence goes on from NC_042619.1 coordinate 306,061,715, forward strand.
TCGATGCCTGCTAACAGAAGAGGCCCCTGCTGCGCCCCCCGGTACGCCAGTGGTTTTGAGCTTAGTACCGCAAAGCATTTTGTAAAGTTGGTTCCTAAGTGACATAGAACTCAAGCTCCTACTGCATGGGCCAAGTTCACAGAGTTCGTGAGTTTGCTCATCTCCCCCCACCCTTCCTTCAATATTCCTTGCCTTCCAAATAAAGTTACTTAATTAATGTAACAAAACGTGGGGAAATACAAATTTAAAAAAAAAAAAGAGCGTGCTAGTTATAAATCGCGGCTTTACTAAAAAGATAGTGGTGGGGAAACTCCCTTTCATTAAAAACACTCGCAGGCACGTCCCCGCGAGCCACCAACAGAGGAACGGGAAGGTGAACCGCATCCATGCTCACTACACCCCAAGAAGAATTATCAGCCATCACATTACTATCATTAAAGACTCACTCACCCTCCGCGGATATTTTCCTCACAACAACGCCACCCTCCATTCTGCACCCAACTCTCCTTCCCCCTCTCAAGCTGCCATGTCAAGCGCCTGACACCGCTCATTAGCCGCCGAGGCCGTTTCAAACCCTCCAATCAGAACGTGCGGGTAAACCAGAGAAACAAACGTCCCCCAACGCGCTACTTCCGCCAGCTCGCCCTAAGCCCTTGAGATGATTGGTCACGAGCTACCGCCTGGCGCTAAAATGATTGGCTCTGAGCTGACGTGTAGGCAGAAGTTCCCGCCTTCTTTCACCTCCTTCTCACTCAACGCTGGACCCACCCCTCTTGGAATTTGATTGGGTAACCTAAGCACACAAGAGGTGGCTTTCAGTTGTCAATCAGGGCTCTACTTTTCTCGGTTTGGGCGCTGTGGGATGGTGTTTCCCCTTCTGTCTTCCGGGGGGTGGCGAGTGTTGTATTTATTTTTGATTGTTTCAGATCTTCCTGGGTTGAGCTCAAGAAGTATATGTGGGACGTTACCATATGACATGGTCCTGGGTGTGACTAGCATTATACAATTTCATGTTGGGGGCAGTTTGCTTGAGATTAAGAAATAAAGGGGAGCTGGGAGTTATTAATTTTTATTTCATTTACTGTTTGCGTAGAGTTTGGGACTACACTAATAAAAAATAATGGAAAAAGAGCATGCTTCAGGAAGTCTATTTAAAATTGGAGATATTCTTTTGAAAGTGCTTCTTACAAGTACGTATTATGATTTGAAGTTGTTGGGACTGGTTGATTACCAGGGTGCTGTAGGAGGAATCCGGGCAGAAGGACGTCTGAAGTTACAGCCTGTGGAGGGTTTATTAAAAATGTGTTACAGTTCAAACATTACCCGTTTTTCTTTTTCTAATTTTTTTTTCCTGTTGACAAGCCTTGGGACTTTGTATGCACTTAGACAAAACCAGTAGCTTCAATTGCCTCTTTACAAAAAGCAAATGAAATGAAGAAACAAAAAGTGATAGCAGGTAAGGACTGTAAGGCACATCTGATCTGTCCAATACTATTCCTAGCGTATAGCCATAGACCCCGGTTTCCCTTCACTTCTTTGCATGATGAAAGATCCACTTTGCATATTTTTGGCTTTTTTTGCATTCTGTTATGTAAGAACATAAGGAGTGCCATGCTGGGTCAGACCAAGGGTTCTTTGAGCCCAGCATTCTATCTCTGATGGTGGCTAACCCAGATCTATAAGAAACAAGGCTGAAGCTAGCATTTTTTTGCTGCCCTGTGCTGTCCCCTCCCTCTGTTTTGTTTTTTAACACAATTATTGTTTTTTCCCCAATAACCAATGCACAATAGAAACTGTCATTCTCTTGCTCTGTTTCACTGACCAAAAAAAGTCCTATTCTCTATGGCAATCCAATCTGTCAAAATTTAACACCCCCCCCGAATCTATTTTACCCCATCCACAGGTTCAAAAATTCCTAAATTGTGCAGGAATGAAAGATTCTTAAGTGCTCTGCCCCATCTACCAGTACATAAAATTGGTGCCAGTTGGGCCCGGTAACCAGCACCAGTTGGTTACAGGGCACCACCCAGAAAACCCTGCAAAAAAAGACATTTGGAAACCCATATTGTAATGTGATGGGTGTGGGTTAGGTCCTTGGATAGCCTTGACTAAAATGAATGACACTATAGTAAAATCCCTTACCAAAATAGTACAAACTGCAAGCACTCAAAAAGGCACTGGGGCCGATGCAATTATGTGCGCTGAAAGCAGGCGCTAACTTCAGCACGACCTCCTAATTTCCATATTGCATGCATGGCGGCCACGCCATGCAATATGGAAATTAGAAGGTCACGCAAGGAAGGAAGTTTGTCGGTGGCCATTTTCATTAATGGCAGATGGCAGGCTATGAAAACTGATGCCGAGTTTACCAGCGTCGGTCTTCATAACTTGGCTTTCTGCTGAGTTATTTTATTTTTTTTACTTTAAAAAAGAAGTACAGAAAAGCAGTTTTTTCTGCTTTTCTGTATTTCTTTTCAATGTGCTCAACTATTAACGCCCGCTCCACATTTATCTTTTTGCATTCGGAGTGAATGAGTAATAGGCTCATTCACATGCATTTGCATTTGATGAGTGCTATCTCATTCCGCACGTTAAATAGGCGCTAATCCCCCTATTGCATTAGGAGGTGGATTAGCACCTATTTAAGCTGTGTCCGAGCACACTGTATAGCATCGGCCCACTGTAAGTAAGGATGAAGATTAGCCCATTTTAGGGTGATACTTGTCCTTTTATTTAATTTCTAGGAAATGAAGCTTTTGATTCTGTCTGACACTCTGGCTTCAATCTTAAGCTAATGCGAACTGAAACTGGGGTAAAAATCTATGATACATCTAAATCCATGTAAGGTAAAGATAAACAACATTCTGGCAGACAGCTTCAGGAAGGAGTGAGGTACTGAAGAGGATGTTGGGGAGGTACCAGTAATGGAGAAGGTTTTCATGGGTAATGATTCAGATGGCCTGAACCAAATCACGGTGAACCTAGAAGATGTGGAAGACCTGATTGACAAACTGAAGAGTAGTAAATCACCTGGACTGGATGGTATACACCCCAGAGTTCTGAAGGAACTAAAAAATGAAATTTCAGACCTAGTAGTAAAAATTTGTAATCTATCATTAAAATCATCCATTGTACCTGAGGACTGGAGGGTAGCTAATGTAGCCCCGGTGTTTGGAAGGGGCTCCAGAGTCGATCTGGGAAACTACAGACCGGTTAGCCTGACTTCAGTGCTGGGAAAAATAGTGGAAAGAGTTCTAAATATCAAAATCACAGAACATATAGAAAGGCATGGTTTAATGGAACAAAGTCAGCATGGCTTTACCCAAGGCAAGTCTTGCCTCACAAATCTGCTTCACTTTTTTGAAGGGGTTAATAAACACGTGGATAAAGGTGAACCGGTTGATGTAGTGTATTTGGATTTTCAGAAGGCGTATGACAAAGTTCCACATGAGAGGCTTCTGGGAAAGGTAGGGAGTCATGGGATAGGTGGCTATCTCCTTTCGTGGATTACAGACTGGCTAAAGGACAGGAAACAGAGGGGAGTGGGCAGTAGAGTGCCCCAGGGATCTGTACTGGGACCCATGCTTTTCAATATATTTATAAATGATCTGGAAAGAAATACGAAGAGTGAGATAATCAAATTTGCAGATGATACAAAATTGTTCAGAGTAGTTAAATCACAAGCAGATTGTGATAAATTGCAGGAAGACCTTGTGAAACCGGAAAATTGGGCATCCGAATAGCAGATGAAATTTAATGTGGATAAGTGCAAGGTGATGCATATAGGAAAAAATAACCCATGCCATAGTTACACAATGTTGGGTTCCATATTAGGTGCTACAACCCAAGAAAGAGATCTAGGCGTCATAGTGGATAACACATTGAAATCGTTGGTTCAGTGTGCTTGCAGCAATCAAAAAAGCAAACAGAATGTTGGGAATTATTAGAAAGGGAATGGTGAATAAAATGGAAAATGTCATAATGCCTCTGTATCGCTCCATGGTGAGACCGCACCTTGAATACTGTGTACAATTCTGGTCGCTGAATCTCAAAAAAGATATAATTGCGATGGAGAAGGTACAGAGAAGGGCAACCAAAACGATAAGGGGAATGGAACAGCTCCCCTAAGCGGAAAGACTAAAGAGATTAGGACTTTTCAGCTCGGAGAAGAGATGGCTGAAGGGGGATATGATAGAGGTGTTTAAAATCATGAGAGGTCTAGAACGGGTAGATGTGAATCGGTTATTTTATTCTTTCGGATAATAGAAAGACTAGGGGGCACTCCATGAAGTTAGCATGTGGCAAATTTAAAGCTAATCGGAGAAAGTTCTTTTTCACTCAATGCACAATTAAACTCTGGAATGTGTTGCCAGAGGATGTGGTTAGTGCAGTTAGTATAGCTGTGTATAAAAAGGATTGGATAAGTTCTTGGAGGAGAAGTCCATTACCTGCTATTAATAGAGTTGACTTAGGAAATAGCCACTGCTATTACTAGCAATGGTAACATGGAATAGACTTAGTTTTTGGGTTCTTGTCAGGTTCTTATGGCCTGGATTGGCCACTGTTGGAAACAGGATGCTGGGCTTGACGGACCCTTGGTCTGACCAAGTATGGCATGTTCTTATGTTCTTAAAAGAGAGGTACCCGAGTCTCCTCTCTTTAACATCTAGATCAGATTCAAATAACTTTATTGGCATAAGAATTTTACATGTAGTACCAAAGTAATATACAGAATGATTAAAATGAGAAAAAAAGAAAGGAAAAAATTATCAAATAAAGTTACAGAAGTACGGTATCTGGGACATGTCTCAGGTTTTGGTTCTGGCTTGTATTATCCCTGGTTAGATTTCATTTCTGGCGTGGTGGCTGGATACTACATACTTTGCTGTTGTATCTGCTGTTTCTCCTATATCCCCCAAGATTATATAGAATTTTCCTGCTCATTCTGGTGGGGAGTGTTTGATTTTCTCTGTCAGCTTTGGGAAATGTACATCTCTGATACATTTCCTCCTGTGCTGTGTAAGATACAAAAGTATTTCTATTTTTATTTCTTCAATGTTGCATTGCATGCAGAGTTTGACTTCCTGGACGTCCAGTTCAGTTTTTGTCTGCTTTTTTTCTGTTTCTAATCTGTGATTGTTTATTTTGTATTTGAGAGTCTGTCTGGTTTTGTTTTGCACATGTGACCGAAGTGAGGTATTCTCATGTGTATTTTCTGTGTAGCAGTCCAGTTTGTTCTGTTTTCCAATTTGCATCTCCCAATAGGAGGTATATTGGTGTTTTAGAGCCTTTGCAATATTTGCATTGCTGTCTTTTCATGGGCCAGGTTGAAGTTGTTTGAGTTCCAGGTGTTAGTGCTGTTTGGTGCAGTAGGTTTTCTACATAGATGCTGAGTGTGAGTTTTTTTTCCAGGATTTTGTGTTACTTCATGGTGTACCTGGGAGGATGTTGTTTAAACAAAACGTTGATTGTTCTATATTCAACTTCTATTTTTTTACTATTTACCCCAAAAGATATTTATTATTTTTACATTTTATTCATTTTTTTCCCCTTTTTCTAGGACCTTCATAACACCCCACGGATATAGAGCAATGTTACTCCATTTTTTCACCGCATAGGGTCATTTTTAATCATTTGGTCCAAAATGTCCACACACAATTTTTTAAATATTTTTTTCGGGTGAGTATTCAGTTGTCTAGTCCGACATAATCATGTTTCGCTTCCCACTTCAGCAGGAACACCTCCGGTATTATCAACTCTGTTTGGGGACTGTTCTCCTTTACAAATTATCCAAAAGGCCCTGGTGGTCCAGTGGGGGTCCCGGGAGCGATCTCCTGCTCTTGGGCCGTTGGTTGCCATACTGGGCCAAATGATTTAAAATGACCCTATGCGGTGAAAAAAATGGAGTAGCATTGCTCTATATCTGTGGCTGTTATGAAGGTCCTAGAAAAAGGGAAAAAATGAATAAAATTTTAAAATAATAAATATCTTTTGGGGTAAACAGTAAAAAGAAAAATAGAAGTTGAATATAGAGCAATCAACGTTTTGTTTAAACAACATATTGGAGTCGTTGATCACCAAGAGGATTATACTGTCTTTATAATATTAGTGGTACCTGGGAGTATGCCATGAAGGGCATTTGTCTCAATGTTTCTGAGATGACACCAGAATTTGAATATTCATAGTGAGTAGTAAGGGAGGCATCCTAATTCTGCTCTGCACCCATTATTAAGGGTTTTTCTGTGGACAAATAGTATTGTATTTGTTCTGATGTTAATGATTTCAAATATCAAGCCCAGATATTAGCATTGAGAATATAACAGTGGAGATAAGACAAAGAGGAAACCATGTTCATAACTCATGTACACATTGCATTCAAGCCATCACAGGGACTGAATGGTCTCCTCCAAACAGATCCACTTGCAATATGAAGCTAAAACATTATGGGGTAGATCTTAAAAAAGTACGCTGGATTTTATAAGATACGCGCGTATCTTATAAAATCCGGGGTCGGCTCGCGCAAGGGGGTGCACATTTGTGCAACCTGCGCGCACCGAGCCCAGCGCGCACTGCCTGTTCCCTCCGAGGCCGCTCCGATTTCGGAGCGGCCTCGGAGGGAACTTTCCTTCGCTCTCCCCCCACCTTCCCCTCCCTAACTCCCCCCCCCCCACCTTTGTTGGCAAAGTTACGCCTGCTTTCAGCAGGCGTAACTTTGCGCGCGCCAGCCGGCAGCCCCGCTCCGTGTTCCGGTCCCGGGGGCTGGTCCGGAGGCCTCAACCATGCCCCCGAAACGCCACGTCGTTTCGGGAACGCCCCCGACACGCCCCTTTTCCAAAGCCCCGGCACTTTATGCGCGCCGGCGGCCTATGCAAAATAGGCCGCCGGCGCGCAGGCCTTTTAAAATCCGCCCCTATACTGATTGTTTATCAATAGGGATTATTTATGTAATATCATCCCCATGTAAAATGTTATATTTTGGACGAACAAGAAGAGCTATTAAAATCAGGCTTAATGAACACTGAAGTTGTCTATTACACAAAAAGTTCAACATTCTTTAGATCATTGTCACACGTTCTCGTTGTTGAAGTGATTGGTTATTGATTATGTGCCATCCTTAAGTGTGGCAGGGATACAGAGGCAATTTTGAACCACAGAGAACAATACTGGATTTGTACACTCAATACAGTTTGCCCTTTGGGCTTGAATCAGAAAGTAGCATGGTATTCCTTGATTTGATCTTGATACAGCTATTTTTTTTTATTTTTGGATTGGGTTATATCATGAGTACATTTAGTAACCAAGATTTGTCTCCTCCTATCAGGCATTTAAATGTGGCAGTTTTTCATTGGTCAGAGATCCTTAATTACACATAAATCTGTTGATTTTTTTTTAAAGAGATGCTGTCTACTCTCAGATCGAATAGTCCCCCTAAAACAGAAGAATCTTTCTGAAACATAGACTACGTCTGAGCACGTCAAGTTAAGTTTTGGACTGTTCTGAATATTTTTAAATGCATAAAGAAAATATTAAAAAATAGCAAATGAGACTGTTTGGACTTATAATTCTAACAGAGCATTTCAGAGTGAGATTGGTGCACTAGCCATCTATTGGCAAGCAAATTTGCCTTTATTATGAAGGTATATATACATATGGGGCAGGTTTTCGGAGGATTTACGCGCGTAGGGGGGGTTACGCGCACCGGGCCTAGTTTCAAAAGGTCCGGTGGCGCGTGTAAGTCCTGGGGCTTGAAAAAAATGGGCAGGCGTATCTTGTCAAATAAAGGTACGGGTTTGTTTGTTTTTTCGGGCTGGGGAGCAGGACAGGTAGGGGAAGGTGGGGGGGGGGGGTGGGAAAGCCAGCTGGTCTCCCCGAGGGCTCGGCGTGCGCAAGGTGCACTAGTCTGCACCCCCTTGCGCGCACCGACCCCTGATTTTATAACATGCGTGCGGCTGTGCGCGCATGTTATAAAATTGGGCGTACATTTGTGCATGCGTACCTTTTAAAATCTGCTCCATATTAAGGTTTAGCGTTCTCATGAGAGTCATGTACTAGTAAGGGTTTTATTTTTTCATTGATTCGTTCTTCAGTTATAATAACATGTATTCCTCCCATTAGCAGGCACTCTGACGTAACATAAAAACCTGCAAAAACACACTGGGCACTTATGTATCAAATTTGCTATACCAAAATAGCAATAACACACAGGACTCAAACAGCAAAAATCCTCCCTATGCAAAGACAGCATTATAAATATTGCATTGGGCCCTAGAACACCAATGCACTTATTCAGAGATGCAGACTGGAGTACAGAACAAGCCAGACTGCTTTCAGTCTCTCTATTCAGAAAGTATGGCAAAGTAGCTCACCTCAGTCACACAGACAGACTCTCACCAAATGCAAAGCGATCACAAAATAGAAATAGAGACAAAATCCGGACTAGAAGCCCCAGATGCCAGACTCTGCATGCAGTGAACACTGGAGAAATAGAAACAGAAATGCATTTCCTCCTGTAGTATACAAATTCTAAAATATCAGTGTAACATTGGGCCAACCACAGGACATCCCCACGACCGGCCCCACTCACCCTGGACACTGCAGGTGCCATCTCACGGCCAGAACGCTGACATCTCCTGCCTCCTTCTGGCCCGGAGCTCCCCCTAGGCAGGTGCATGCGCCGGGCTATGAGGGCCCACAGCAGGAAAGCCCAGTGGCAGCACTTCCTGATAACGTCACATGCTGGGTATTTAAACCCTAGCTGTTCTACACACGACGCTTCAGCAACAGGTCCTCTTGCTTGTCGCAGTGCATGTTGCTTACTTCCTGCCTTGTGCCTGCCCATAACTCTTCCAGTTCCTGCTCTTGCCTTTGTTCTGGATCCTGCCCTTTTCCAGTCCTGACCTTGCCTCCATTATCTGCCTGGCCTTGTCTCTATAGCCTCCTTGCCCTTGATTCCCGCTTCCTTCTGTTCCCTTACTGTTCCGACTGATTCCTTACACTTGACCCCTGTATATTTTTGGACTTCTCTCTTCACTGCCTGCCCCGACTCCAGCTTGGTACTCCATTTTCGATTGAAACCTGCCTGTATCGACCCTTGCCTGGTAACTGCCTCTATCTGATCAGTGTCTGCATCGACTTCTGCCTGACCCGCGGTCTTTGCCATTATGCTGCCTGCCCTGATCCTTGGCCTGCCACTGGACTTCTGCTCGCTGGGACCTCACTTAAGTCCTGCCAGCCCCCGAACCCAAGGGCACCACCTGCGGGGAAAGGGGTTGGTAAAGGTGAAGTCTAGCTCCTGTCTCCGAACGTGTCTGCCTATTGACGGCGGGGCCTAGCGGGTTTGCCTTCTAGGCAGTACCAATCATGCCTCAGTACAAGGGTTCACCAACTGTGACAATCAGAGATGCACACTTCCCAAAGTTGAAGGGGAAAATCAAAGACTACCCATAAAAAGAACATGATAAAAGTAAAATCGGTCACGTGATGCACTAGTTGTAGGTGGATGCTCCCCTAGCTAGCTCCTGCTCACACTTGGATTTTTTGTCATCTTTTACCCCTCTGAGATAGGGTCTTTATCTAGCATTATCTATCAGATTTGGCTAAGAGGTCCCTGCATATGCTGTGAGGGGACCAATGGGTTATGCACTTCTACCAGCAGATGCAGACAGAGCAAAGCTGACATCACAATATATATACCCCTGCAGTGACATCAGCCCGCCAGTATTCTCCGTCTCCAGCAGATGGTGAACGTGCATCTCCCTACCGGGGATTGCGTTGGAGTTTAATAGAAGGAGAAAGAAGGATAGACGTTTATTGACCTGCTCTCCTGTGATGATACCTCATGGACCCTCCCTCAGTCGAGATTTCCTGAGGTGATTTTGATGGATTCTTCCTCAGATGAGTGTCTTAAGAACATAAGAAAATGCCATACTGGGTCAGACCAAGGGTCCATCAAGCCCAGCATCCTGTTTCCAACAGTGGCCAATCCAGGCCATAAGAACCTGGCAAGTACCCAAAAACGAAGTCTATTCCATGTAACCATTGCTAATGGCAGTGGCTATTCTCTAAGTGAACTTAATAGCAGGTAATGGACTTCTCCTCCAAGAACTTATCCAATCCTTTTTTAAACACAGCTATACTAACTGCACGAACCACATTCTCTGGCAACAAATTCCAGAGTTTAATTGTGCGTTGAGTAAAAAAGAACTTTCTCCGATTAGTTTTAAATGTGCCCCATGCTAACTTCATGGAGTGCCCCCTAGTCTTTGTACTATCCGAAAGAGTAAATAACCGATTCACATCTACCCGTTCTAGACCTCTCATGATTTTAAACACCTCTATCATATCCCCCCTCAGTCGTCTCTTCTCCAAGCTGAGAAGTCCTAACCTCTTTAGTCTTTCCTCATAGGGGAGTTGTTCCATTCCCTTTATCATTTTGGTAGCCCTTCTCTGTACCTTCTCCATCGCAATTATATCTTTTTTGAGATGCGGCGACCAGAATTGTACACAGTATTCAAGGTGCGGTCTCACCATGGAGCGATACAGAGGCATTATGACATTTTCCGTTTTATTCATCATTCCTTTTCTAATAATTCCCAACATTCTGTTTGCTTTTTTGACTGCCGCAGCACACTGCACCGACGATTTCAATGTGTTATCCACTATGACACCTAGATCTCTTTCTTGGGTTGTAGCACCTAATATGGAACCCAACATTGTGTAATTATAGCATGGGTTATTTTTCCCTATATGCATCACCTTGCACTTATCCACATTAAATTTCATCTGCCATTTGGATGCCCAATTTTCCAGTCTCACAAGGTCTTCCTGCAATTTATCACAATTTGCTTGTGATTTAACTACTCTGAACAATTTTGTGTCATCTGCAAATTTGATTATCTCACTCGTCGTATTTCTTTCCAGATCATTTATAAATATATTGAACAGTAAGGGTCCCAATACAGATCCCTGAGGCACTCCACTGTCCACTCCCTTCCACTGAGAAAATTGCCCATTTAATCCTACTCTCTGTTTCCTGTCTTTTAGCCAGTTTGCAATCCACGAAAGGACATCGCCACCTATCCCATGACTTTTTACTTTTCCTAGAAGCCTCTCAAGAGGAACTTTGTCAAACGCCTTCTGAAAATCCAAGTATACTATATCTACCGGTTCACCTTTATCCACATGTTTATTAACTCCTTCAAAAACGTGAAGCAGATTTGTGAGGCAAGACTTGCCCTGGGTAAAGCCATGCTGACTTTGTTCCATTAAACCATGTCTTTCTATATGTTCTGTGATTTTGATGTTTAGAACACTTTCCACTATTTTTCCTGGCACTGAAGTCAGGCTAACCGGTCTGTAGTTTCCCGGATCGCCCCTGGAGCCCTTTTTAAATATTGGGGTTACATTTGCTATCCTCCAGTCTTCAGGTACAATGGATGATTTTAATGATAAGTTACAAATTTTTACTAATAGGTCTGAAATTTCATTTTTTAGTTCCTTCAGAACTCTGGGGTGTATACCATCCGGTCCAGGTGATTTACTACTCTTCAGTTTGTCAATCAGGCCTACCACATCTTCTAGGTTCACCGTGATTTGATTCAGTCCATCTGAATCATTACCCATGAAAACCTTCTCCATTACGGGTACCTCCCCAACATCCTCTTCAGTAAACACCGAAGCAAAGAAATAATTTAATCTTTCCGCGATGGCCTTATCTTCTCTAAGTGCCCCTTTAACCCCTCGATCATCTAACGGTCCAACTGACTCCCTCACAGGCTTTCTGCTTCGGATATATTTAAAAAAGTTTTTACTGTGAGTTTTTGCTTCTATAGCCAACTTCTTTTCAAATTCTCTCTTAGCCTGTCTTATCAATGTCTTACATTTAACTTGCCAATGTTTATGCTTTATCCTATTTTCTTCTGTTGGATCCTTCTTCCAATTTTTGAATGAAGATCTTTTGGCTAAAATAGCTTCTTTCACCTCCCCTTTTAACCATGCCGGTAATCGTTTTGCCTTCTTTCCACCTTTCTTAATGTGTGGAATACATCTGGACTGTGCTTCTAGAATGGTATTTTTTAACAATGACCACGCCTCTTGGACATTTTTTTACTTAATCTGGTAACTGGTTTTTCCAGTGTGGATTTAGCTGTAAAAAAACAAACAAACAAACAACCAACCAAACAAACAAAAAAAAAAGCTGAAAGACAAGTGGGTGCAGGAAACCAAGCGTGGCGGTGAAGATACATGCCCTTTCCCCCAGCAGCTGGAGACCAACTCCATTCTCAGCCAGGACGGGCTGAGCTCAGGTAAAGTGTTTAAAAAAAAAAAAAGGATGTGAAAGAGGAGGAGTTGATTTTAGGGATTCCTCTCCCCTCCAGTCTCTGTGCTTGGCATGCCAGTCCAATGTCAATTCCCGCCTCTGGTGGAGTTTGGGGAACTCGAGTGGGTAGGTTGAGCAGTCTTTAAGACTAGGTCCCGGAGGTGAGGAGACTTTTTCTGTGACTGTCTGAAGCTATTTCCTTGATTTGCTACCCGCGGCTGCCTACTTGAAACAGCTCCGTACTTATTGTTTGCTGTGTGAATGAAATCGGACTTCCGGGGGTAGACGCGAGTCTGCCCCGATGGCATCCAGAACAGCCAATCACCAGCTCTTACGTCAATACGAGGGGCCGGTAAGGAATTATAAACCGGCCCTCCTACGGCACGCGGCTCTGCCCGGCTCCGACCGGATCCGCCTGGATACGTATGGGAAATAACTAACACTTAGTAAGTTCTGGTGAAAGATAAAGGAGAAACGTATTTATCCTTGGACAGCTTTTAAAGCCGCAGGTAGGCAATTTTTTTTCTTATAAAGTAACTCCTCGACCTTCACAAGAGAAGTTTATCCGATATTGTAAGTTGCCTCTGCCTTTCTAGATCACAGTTCCCTTTCCTGTTATTAAGTGATAACAATTACATGCCTCATACTAAAAGGAAGGCCAAAGTAAGGCCTATCTCTAGTACCCCAATAGTGAACTTGATTCAAAGGACTGTAGCAGATTGGCTGAATTCCCCACAGAACACCCCTCTTGAGGGGGCCGCTATGGGGATGGATTTGGAGCAAAACCCATCCCCATTGGCCGAGGGCATCTCATTAAGTCCAGGGGCGCCAGATGTACCAGCACCACCTGGCAAAGAAGGGTTGTTATCCCTTAGTATGCCAGATAATTCTCAAGGTGAATCTAAGAGCCTGGAGGAAATTGGTGAAATTACTGGAGATGAATTGGAGATACCAAAAGTAAAGACTGTGTCGCCTAAAACAGTGGATCAAAAATCTGTTCGAGATCAAACTTCTTCCAAGGTTCTCAAAGATAACCAAGGAGTTGTAATTAAGGAGAAAATATGTCATGAAATAATAATGAGACCGACAAACATAACTTTGGAAACCTTATGGACTTGTCTGTCTAAACTGGACTCTTCTATTAATAATTTAACACAAGCAGTGAATGAAACTAATTTAGTAGTGAAAAGTAATGCTGAGGTAATGGTAGCACAACAGAAGGATATAAATGATATAGAGCAACGATTATCACAAGTAGAGAAGATTCAACTACATCAGATAAAAGGCGAGAGTGAAATACAGAGGAAAATGGAGAATATAGAAAACTATTCCCGAATATTAAACTTGAGGATTATTAATTTTCCGATTACCAGCAAATTAAGAGAGAGAGAGAGAGAGAGAGAGAGAGAGAGAGAGAGAGAGAGAGAGAGAGAGAGAGAGAGAGAGAGAGAGAGAGAGAGAGAGCGCCTTACTATAGTGCTTATGACCTAGACAGGTATTTGAATCCCTATGGGAGGGCCACCTACTAACTCGGGGTGGGGATTAGGTAAGAGCGTTGGGGGTTGGGGGCCACTTTCGCATTCCACATGAGACGTACGGAAAGAACAGTGGTCCCTAGTGAAGATTTGCTGGCCGTCGGAGTGAGGACACTCACTCCAAGAAGAGGTTTGGGCAATGTTTCACTCATTGCCCATCTATGTTTCACTCATTGCCCAAACCTCTTCTTGGAGTGAGCGTCCTCACTCTGACGGCCAGCAAATCTTCACTAGGGACCACTGTTCTTTCCGTACGTCTCATGTGGAATGCGAAAGTGGCCCCCAACGCTCTTACCTAATCCCCACCCCGAGTTAGTAGGTGGCCCTCCCATAGGGATTCAAATACCTGTCTAGGTCATAAGCACTATAGTAAGGCGCTCTCTCTCTCTCTCTCTCTCTCTCTCTCTCTCTCTCTCTCTCTCTCTCTCTCTCTCTCTCTCTCTCTCTCTCTCTCTCTCTCTCTCTCTCTCCCCCCCTAATGTCTTATTTTCTTGCAATTGATTACAGAAAATGAAATACATGTAAGGTTTACATTCATATTTTTATCATTGACTTTTTTTTTCTGTATTTTCAATACAATAAGTATATACTTGTATTGTATTTAAAAATTAATAAATAAAGAATTAAAAAAAAAAAAGACTAGGTACCACTCTAAGGCTCCAAATTTTGCCGTGTGGTAGGCCACAGCGTCATTCGTGTGCTTTTCCTTGGCGCATAAATCTGCCCTCTTCAGGACGTCTGTTCGCACTGAATGCCCGCTGGATGCCTGGCTGTGCATCTAATAGTGCACCTAACTGGATGCCCAGTTGGGCGCATATGGACACACAGTTGTGAGCATAGGATGCCTTGTGGAGCGCTTGGTAGTACATCTGGAGGTGCCTAGTTGGACGCCCAGTGGGGTACTTCAGGGAGCCTAAGAGTTGGGCGTCCAGCCGATAGGGTATATTGAATGCTTAATTTTTGGGCACCTAATTTTTGGGCGATCAGTCTTTTTCAAACGACACGCTCAGCCGGGTGCACACTCTTCTCTGAGTCATTTTAGAGTGTGTGATTTATTATGGCGCCAATAGCAAAGAAGCCTAAGCACCTTGCCTTGGGTGCTGCTTGCCATATTCGATCATCTCAGCCTGGCATTCCCTCTAATTTGTGTCAGCACTGTTTGGAGGCTCAAGGAGACTTGTCACAGTCTCATTTTGCTAAGCCTGGACCTTCCCAGCTTGTTGTGGGAATGGAAAAAAAAAGTTGCCAGAGATCTCGCCTGGAACTCCCCTAACTGGTTTCTCAGCAGGGGAAGGTAGTTCAATGTGCACAGTACCAATGTCCCCTGGTTTTGGCCTGGATCCATCTACATTTTCTTGGGTGGAAGATTTTCAGGGGCTGCAGTCTTTTCTTCAGGCACAGTCATTGGCCCCAGTTAATAGCAATCCAGGATCGCAGTCTGCCAGCATCGGAGAAAGTCCAGGCCTGCTGCAGGTTGCTCCAATAGTGACCTATATGGCATGGATGATGAAAACCAATCCTTATTCCTAGGAGGACTGGGAAATTCCTCTGGGGCTGGAGCCGTATAGATCGATGTTGCGTTTCTTTCATAGAGATGAGTTACTGGCTCTGATTTCCCAGACGTCGAAGATGCTGGGAGTACCAGAGGGCTGATTCCATGTCTGGAATGTATACAACATTTATCTTTTACCTTTCCCACTATCCCGTTCTGAAACCACCTTAGCTCCAGCAACTTATATAATTTCAGTCCTCTTCAACTGTATATAATTTTACAGTTTTATTCATATAATCCCTGTAAATAGCCTTCCCCCCCATATACCAGTTTGATGCTTAATTTACCCACTACTGTTCTATGTCAAACGCTCTCCAAGCATATGTTTTATTTTTTGTTACACTGTAAAGCGATGTGATATCATTGATGAATGTCAGTATATAAAATTCTATAAATAAATAAATAAATGTCTGAGCCAAAGAAAGATCCCATTTTGACTTATTTGCATAAAGCCTTATATTTCTTTCCTATTATGGAGGCTATTCAAGAATTGATTGATCTTGACGGGGGCTAATTTTAAAGGGGGATGAACCTCGGAAGGGCTGAACTCCTTGGATCCGACTGCGAGGGAACAGTTGCATTTTCTGAAAGTGGATGCGCTTGTGTGTGCTGTTACCAAGCCCACAACTATTCCCAAGGAAGGGGGAGCAGCATTGAAGAATGCTCAAGATAGAAGACTTGAGGCCATCTTTAAGCAAGCCTTTGAAGCAATGGCAATGAATTTTCAGATAGCTTCGTGTTGCTCCCTAGTGGCTCGCTCTTGTTTACTTCTCTCTCAAGAAATCTGGTGTGAGTTCCAGGGCAGTGATGGAACCAGCAGCCGCCTTTTTGGCAGATGCGGGCTGTGACCTGGTCTGCACCTCAGCAAGAGGGGTGGCTTCGGTAATAGCATCCAGACATCAACTATGGCTAAGGAATTGTTCGGGCCCAAAAAACAAGAAGGAAGTCAGTCTAGTAAAGCCGTGAGGAATATTAAAACAGAGAAGCCAAAGTCCTCAAAAATATTTATTGGTAAAACAATATTAATTAATTAAATGCCCGACTCAAGGCCTGAGTTTCTCACAATGGAGGGCTGCTTCAGGGGCTGTTCATAACAGATTTTATCATTTGACAGGAAGCATTGTAGTTATCTCATACCTCGTTCAAATTGACATCAACTAGAATCCCAAAACATTGGTAGCAGGTCTGTAATTATCGTGTTGATGTGCTCATTCCAATATGAGTATGAAGAAGCTTTTCAACTCGCAACAGTGTGCATACTTCAGGTACATTCAAAAATGACTAGCTCCAGTTGTGCACTGGTATTTCTACAGTCAGGACAATATTGATTCCAAGCCATTAAACTAAAACACTGTGAGATCTGGAGCTAGTCATTTTTTAATCTGGCCTACTACATCTTCCAGGTTCACAGTGATTTGGGTCAGTTCATCTGACTGTTCATCCTTGAAAACCATCTCCGGAGCTGGTATCTCCCCAACATCCTTATTAATAAACACAGAAGCAAAGAATTCATTTAGTCTTTCTGCAATGGCCTTATCTTCCCTAAGAGCCCTTTTAACCCCTCGATCAACGGTCCAACCGACTCCCTTACAGGTTATGAGCAACCCACAAATCGCTATAAAAACAATCCCAAACTCGTGGGAAATAAGCGAGGAAGGCAAAACTGATTCTTACTATTAGTTTAGCAACGTGGGTTACCAAAGGTATGGTACACTGACAGCTCCTAGGTTCCAGCATGAGCTATGACAGCGCCAGTCAGCTGCCAGCTTTTACTGAGAACTGGAGATGGGAACCCTGCAACCTTATAGCCAATTTTTCAATAGTTTTAAAGCATTTTCCCACCTATTATATTTAAGAAAAAAAAAGTTACCCTCCCCCTTTCTTTATCTTAACCACTGGGTTACAGCTGCACTCTGTGTCCAAGCCTCCAGCTGATACCTGTTTCCAGCCTTACCAGCCCATCCAAGTCTTGCTCCTGTCTTGCTGTATAGTACAGACTCACCCTGATATACTGCTGCCGCAGAGATCTACTGGCCCCCATTACCCAAAGGCTCAACCTGAGGGGGAGGGGGCTTGTTAGGCAGAAGACTGGCCCTAGCCCTACCCTGTATACTGCCTTGCAGTCCTGTACCGCTCCTGTGACGATGGACCCCCAACAGCAGAGAGACACTAACAGGTATTTAAACCCCAGCCTCACTCCTTCCCATTGCCTCAGGAACAGGTCCTCCTGCTCTTGCAGTTCAAATTGTTTTGCTGTCCTGTGCCTGCCTTGCCTCCTTGTTTTGCCTTGCCCTGCTTTGTTGTCTTCTCCTTGCTTCAGTGTGCCTAGCCCTGCCTTTCCTCTGTATTCTACTTGTCTTGGTTTCCTGTCCTTGCCTTGTCTGTCCATCTCTGCCTGACTCCTGGATTTAACCCTGGCCTTGGACCGTGACTACACCTTAGACTGCTGCCACTGTTCCCTCTAAGCTGCATGCGTGCAACTCTACTCACGTGTGCAGCC
This sequence comes from Rhinatrema bivittatum, assembly GCF_901001135.1. Lineage (NCBI taxonomy): Eukaryota > Metazoa > Chordata > Amphibia > Gymnophiona > Rhinatrematidae > Rhinatrema > Rhinatrema bivittatum. Next base: position 306,079,621 of record NC_042619.1, read on the forward strand.
GCAAACAACTTTTTTCGTGGCCGTGCACAGCTTTTAGCCCCTGCGCAGGGATCGGATCAGGCAGGATAAATCAAACCCCTGCCTGATCTGATCAGTGGCATCACCTCTCTATACCTTATCCCAGGCAGCAGGAGTTGTGTTTATCCCAACGACTTCTCCTGCTGCTGCAGGACCAGTCTCGCAGCTCTTATTGCGAGATCAGCCTCGTGGTAGCAGAAGTGACATTGGGATAAATGAGACTCCTGCTGCCACCAGTTCAACAGACCACCACAGAGTCTGTCCTGCGGTGGTTAAAGAGAGAGTAAGAGAAGACGCTGTTGGGTTTGTGGCATATTTGTGGACTCTTGGTCGAAGTGGCGATGACTCCTCCCATGGGGAGGGGCCCCGTGGGGAACCACAACGATTGGCTAGACTCGTAGTAAGCAGACACTGATGAAAGAAAGCTTTATTATACTGCTGTAGATAAGGTTGAATCTTGCCCAAGGAACGGACAGTACTGTAGACCAGCGATATCACAGTAAGCTCAGATAATCTCTGTAGTAAATGGTCTCACCCAGATATAGCAAAGGTCTGGTAGTGTTCCGCAGCGTGGGACAGGCCATGAACGGGATAGGCCATGAACCTGAAGGGTGGAATAGGAAGAGCTGGAGCGTAGTGATACTCACAGAGTGGCAGTGCTAATAAACTTCCTTCGGTAGTAGAATGAAGAGAAGGGCCCATGGGTCAAGGTGCAGGATACCCTGAGCAGAATAGGCCCTCGAGGAGCGAGTACCTAAGAGTGCCGAGGGTTCCTGAAAGAAAGCAGACAGGACCCCCGAGGAGCAGGTGTCCTTAAGGTTAGGCAGTTGAACCCCGAAGGGCAGGTAGAAGCGAGAGGCCCCCGAGCTTCTGTAGGAGCGAGGTACCCCGGAGGGTAGAGAGAAATCCAAGCGAGCAGCTTAGAAGCGGTCAGAGTAGCAAAACCGAAGTCCTTGCTATCTCATTGTAATGGAGCGAAGGTTTAAATACCCGGAGGTACAGACGTCATGCGGTGGGGCCGCCCCCAAGGTTCCCGCCATGATGTATTCAAAAACGTAGGCAGCGTGCGTGCGCGTGCCCTAGGAGGCCTCAGCAAGAAGCATGGCGGACAGGGATGCCCATGCAGTCTCGGAGACACCGAGGTTTTCAGCAACCAGCAGCGAAGGCAGCCATCCTTCCAAGGGAGGAGGAAAAGGGTAGAAGAGAGATGAGGCAGAGCGGTCGCAGCCTTCTGCGACCAACGGACGCAACAGACGCGGAGGCCGCCAGCGGACGCCATCCCGCTAGCAGCTGAAGACGAAGCTTAGACCCTGTGTGTGCATGTATGTAGCTGAGTGAGAACCTAGGTTACGTGGGAACTGCCTTGTGGTGGATGATTGCTTGTGTGTGTGTGTGTGTGTGTGTGTGTGCGTGTGCGTGGATGAGTACCTGGCTGTGAGCGTCAGACTGTGTGTGTTATGTGTGGGACGTGGATGATTACCTGGGTGGGTGAGATGCTGTGGGTGTGTGTGTGTGGGTGTGAGGGAGGCTGTATGTATGTGGGGTTAAGAACTTGTGTGTGTATGGGGTGGGTGGGGAGAGGCTGTTTGTGTGTATGTGTGTGTGTGTGTGTGGCAGGGTACGATCCTGTGGGTAGGGGTGTATGAGTGACTTCCTGTGTGTTGTCTACCTCTGTGTGTATGGGTGAGGATAAGAGCCTGTGGGTGGGTAAGAGCCTGACTGTTTGTGGGTGAGTGAGAGGCTGTGTGTGTGGAGGTGGGGTTTGAGAGCCTGTATGTGTGTGTGGGGGGGAGTGGGTGGCTGGATGAGAGCCTGTGTGTGTGTATGGGGATGTATGTATGTGTAACTGCCAGTGTGTGGGTGTGGAAGGATGGAGAAAGAGAAGAAAAGTGGAGAAAAAAAATCTAGGACCAACCGATTAGAAAAATAAGATCAGACAACAAAGATAAAAACAAAAATTATAATGAATTTTTTGTGATTGGCATATGTTCTTTCTTCAGTATTCCACTGTTCAGAGTCTGGTTTCTCAAGCTTTCTATTTTATTTTTGTCCTCTTGTTTCATTTTCTAATTTGTAGTCCCTTATTCTATATTAGGCAAGGATCTGACTATGTTCTGCTTGTGTAACTGAGATGCAGTATTTCTGCTTGCATGTAGTTTTTCTGTAAGGCTTTATTCTGTTAACCCCTGTGGGTGGTGTTTTAGTATTCTAGGGCAGTGGTCCCCGACCTTGTCCTGGGGGCCCACCAGCCAGTCGGGTTTTCAGGATATCCACAATGAATATGCATGAGAGAAATTTTGCGCCGGTGAGCCTATTTTGCGCCGGTGAGCCTATTTTACATAGGCTCACCGGCGCGCGCAGACCCCGGGACTCGCGTAAGTCCCGGGGTTCTCCGAGGGGGACGTGTCGGGGGCGGGCCCGGTCATCACGGCGTTTAGGGGGCGTGTCGGCAGCGTTTAGGGGGCGGGTCCGGGGGTGTGGTTACGGCCCGGGGCGGTCCGGGGGCGTGGCCGCGCCCTCCGTACCCCCCCCAGGTCGCGTCCCGGCGCGCTAGCGGCCCGCTGGCGCGCAGGGATTTACGCCTCCCATTTACGCCTCCCTCTGGGAGGCGTAAATCCCCCAACAAAGGTAAGGATGGGGTTTAGACAGGGCTGGGCGGGTGGGTTAGGTAGGGGAAGGGAGGGGAAGGTGAGGGGAGGGCAAAAGAAAGTTCCCTCCGAGGCCGCTCCGATTTCGGAGCGGCCTCGGAGGGAACGGAGGTAGGCTGCGCGGCTCGGCGCACGCCGGCTATACAGAATCCATAGCCTTGCGCGCGCCGATCCCGGATTTTAGCGGATACGCGCGGCTCCGCGCGTATCCGCTAAAATCCAGCGTACTTTTGCTTGCGCCTGATGCGCCAGCAAAAGTAGGCCAAATTGCGCGGTTTGAAAATCTACCCCTAAGGATTAGGTTGCTGTGAGCATAAAATTGATTAGCTTTTTGCATCAAAGACAGTAGTACTTGCAGGGTAATTAAACCAAAAGGTTTTGCACACAGCAGTTCAATCCTTAGTGAGAAAATCGACTGGCGCTTGCCCTCACCACAACTTGAACCTCGACACTGCCTGATCTCTGCCTGCCCCAACCTTGGCCAGGAGCTCGACCCTGCTTGCTTGCCGCCTGCCCTCACCTTGGCCTGGATCTCAACACCATTTACTCACTGCCTGCCCTGATCTCTGCCTGCTGCTTGACTTTGTCTGACCGCTTCATACAGGATTCTTGCCTAAACCCTGCTGGCCCCTTGAACTCAAGAGCTCAACCTGCAGAGAACGGGGCTGGTATAGGTGAAGCCCTGGAAGCAGTCCTAAGAATGAGTCAGCCACGCCTCAGCCCAAGTGCTCACATCTGTGACAGTGTGGGAGCAGCCAAAAAAGCAAACAGGAATGGTCCAAACAGGAATGGAAAATAAAATGGAAAACATCCTATTTCCTATGTGGCAATACATGATGCAACCGAGTCTTGAGTTTTGTGTACGATTCTAGTCACCCCCCATCTCAAAAAAAAAGACAGAGTGGAACTAGAAAAGGTGCAGAGGAGGGCAGCAAAATTATACAGGGCATGAATTGATTGCCCTATGATGAGACACTATGCAGGCTAGGGCTCTTCAGCTTCGAAAAGAGACAGCTTCGAAGGGACATTATAGAAGTATATTACCTTATGGGTGAATAAATGATGGTTATTTACCCTTCCAAATAATACTAAGGGGATACTCCAGGAAACTAATAACCAGCAGATTTAAAACAAATCGTAGAAAATATTTTTTCACTCAGTGTGCTGTCTGTTGTCAGAGGACGTGCTCAAGGTGACTAGCATAGCAGACTTTAGAAGAGGTTTAGATAGGTTCCTGGAGCGAAAGTCCATAAAAAATTATTAGCCACTCTCCCTGGGAGCGCTCTCCTTTTTGGGATCTGCTGGGTACTTACGACCTGGACTGGCCACTGTCTGACCCAGCATGGCATTTCTTATGTGTGCACAATCCTTGAATCTTTTAAAATTCTATTCAGCATCGCTGGAAAAGCAAGCATGACTTCAGAAGCCTATGAAATTCTGCCCTCCATTTCCTGCCAGAACCACATCATGGCGCAGCCTTCCCTTAGTGGCAAATCATGAACAGGAGCGAGTGTTCTTAAATACAAGTTTATTACTTTAATTTATTTTGTATAAATATATCCATTTGATAATAAAAATCCATTAATATAATTAAAAGTTATAGTATGCATTCTTCACTTTAAACATTGAAAATATAAATATAAATATTTATAATATTAATAAATAATGCTTTGTACAGAAATAAGTCCAACAATTATAAATCACCACAGTAAAATAAATATAAACTTTGATGCATCTCTTGTTGATTCAAAGATCCCACAAACATTACTATGAATTTCAAAGAATATTTTTTAATAGAAATTGTAAATGTCTGATGCAGACTCACTAGGGATTGAAACATATTTGGTCCTTTTTTGTAGTTGAAATGGAGGTATTTGAATTCTGTCCAGAATTTTTTTGGTTTTTAATTTAAATAACTTTGTCAGAAAATGGATCCCTCTTGAATCAACAACAGCACTGAAATGTGTTCAGGAAGGAAGAGTCATGCATATCTTTGTGGTGGTAACTGTCACATGTTTTTATCTTACATTCTCATGGAGAAAATATCACTTTCTTGTGCTGGAATTCACTTTTTATGTAATTCCATCCTCATGACTACGGAAGGAAGAATGAAGGCACTGGGAGAAATAAAAGGTGAAGGAAAAGGGGCCATGCAGATATGAAGGTGGAGAAGAGTGCTGTGTGCTGCGGGGGAGGGGAGGGTGTACTTTCAAAGGCATTTGTAAGGAACTGTGGGGTAGATTTTTAAAGGTACGCATGGGCATACATGTGTGCACACTACGCGGCACGCACACATAGATACCCGATTTTATAACATGCGCAATCCTACAACACAGAGGCAAATGGCCTATGTGCCGAGGCCTCTGGCCCCGCCCCTGGACTGCCCCTTTTTTGAAGCCCTGGGACTTTGACGCATCCCAGGGCTTTATGCGCGTCGCCGGGCCTTTATAAAATACGCCCAGCACGCATAACTCCCTCTACGTGCGTAAATCCACTGGATTTACACGCTTGGAGCTTTTAAAACCCAGCCCTGTGTGTGTACCTTGGGCAGTAACTTGGATACATTGGCTGAATCTACCCTAGTTCATTTCCATTTGCTTGAAAGCATGTGCATACTTTCACAATTGCCTATTTTTACCTGCAATAAAAAGAGGCATTTCGATGGGGGTTTTAGAGCTTCGAAAACAAGTTTGACTAAACTAACTTGATATAATACCTATGAGATCTACACTGCAAAAGAAAATTGCCTGGATAACTTTACTTGGATTTTCAGAGGAACATACACAATTATGCATCACACTGAATATAAACAGCTAAAGTCAAAGTTATCCAGGTAACATTTTAAACCTGACGTCTACCATAGCCAGACTAACCGATAACATTTTCCAGTGCTAACCAACTGAAGTTAAGCTTAGCTTTCAGAATGCCCCATCACCGCCTCTCTTTTAGCCGGATTATGAGTTACTCTGACAAAATTGAAATGGAGAGCGCAGATAAACTGAAACCAAAGATTTGTCTGGATAATTCCCAAAGTTGCCTAGACATATCTTTTGAATATGGACCTTAATTTTATTGGCCCCCCAATATTTTTTAACTTGATCCTTTGCTTCTGCAAATGGATGTTTACTTTCTGTTCCCATTGGGACATTCTTCTACTTGAAAAATCATCTTGAGGAAAAACTCAAGCTTATACATTGTAATTACATGATACACATCCTCCAACTGTAGAGGAAAGGATCTCAAAATATGGTTCTGTGACACTAGCTGACACACCATATTGTTAGTTGTTTTTATGTTAATCACTGATTGTCAGAAATGAGTTTAAAGTCAAAGATCGCTGACTGTTCATGATACTGTGCCATACTGACAAGCTCATTCTCCCTCTGAGAGGTGCTGATGTACCAGTTGGGACAGGCTGCCGATTCGAAGCTGGAGATCTTCTGCACTGAAGTGCTGGCACCACTGTCAGACTTGAAAAATATGAACCGCAATAATGAATCGTCTCTGACGTCCTTTATGACGTTATTCACCTCCTAAGTAAGAAAAGGGAATTTTTTTTGTTAGTAAGGAAGATGTTCTAAACATAACTGGTTCATAATTGTATCTCTCTCTGTATTCTGGCTGCAAAGATGTGTACAGATGAATATAAGTGAATGAAGTACAGTAATCTCTCCACCTCCCACCCCCATCACAAATTCCATTCACCCATTCCTTCCCAAAAAAAAAAAAGATCATTTCTAAGATATCACAGGGTTGATATATAGCATCATCTAAATTGTTTTATAGGAGTGACCATCATTTTTAATAAGGATTCAAAAACCCTAGTAAATTTCACACTTACTTCCAGCCGCAGCTCTGGACGATCTCCAACGTTAACACATGACAAATAGAGATTTCTTCCTAGGATACTTAAAGCAACTGGATTCTTGGGGCTGCTTGAGTTAAAAGGCTGTGAACTGTATGAAGCCATGCTCAGCTTCACTGAGGAAACAAAACACAAGTGGAATAGGCAGTCAGTAACAAGGAAAGGCACTCTCCTAGCCCCCCTCCACTTTTCCTTATAACATTCTGCCAGTGATTCATATGCAGTGATGAGAATTATAATGCTAAATTAATTGGACAGATGGGCAGACTGGCTAGGCCATACGGTCTATTTCTGCCTTCATATGTCTTTCTGAAATACTTAGATCTCAGAATTAAGAACCTGGCTCAGAAAATAAGACCTTGTCAAGCTCATCTTGGTTCATTAGAGTTTGATTGTGGCAAGAAAATAGCCCACAACAGTTACATCTTAAATAAATTAGACTTTACTTTAAGTTTGTTGGTTGGCATGCAAAAAAATAGTTCTGTGTTCAGACAGAACACAGCTCCTTCAATGGTGACCTAGGCTCGTTCGTACCGGCCACGGTAAGGACCCTGAAAGGCTTCCGTCGGTTAAAAACCACAGCTGAAACGGAAGGTGTGGTGCACATCATGGAAAAAGAATTAAAGATCTTAAAAATAATCACACTTAAAATACAGAAAAGTGTGGGCTCAGGGTACTATAATAGAAGTGAGTCCAAAAGAAGCACTCTTACGGTGTGGGATACTGTATTGGCTTGTACTGTCTGTCATCAGTACTGGGTTTCACAATAGCTTATGGCTTGCTACTGCGTCCTTCTTCTGCTCACTGGTTACAAATGCTGGCAGAATGGTACAGTCAATTGTGGCAAGGCTATTCTGCCAAAGTTATGAAACCTGCTTGATAAACTTCTCTTGTTTAAGAAAAATAAAATCCAAAATATATATACTGGCCATGAGGCTGAAGTCTGCTCTTGCTTGGAAAGTTTGGCTTCCTCCAGATTTGACTTGCACCATGTTGGCCAGAAAGTGTGGGAAGGTACAACTAGCTTTCTCCAGCTCGTTCTATGGGATAAGTTTGGCACTGAAGCTCTTTATGGGCAGACAAGATAGGCCATATGGTCTTTTTCTGCTGGCACAATTTCTATGTTTATGTGTAACTCCTCACCGTTTATTGCTAGGAAATGAAAAATTGTTGCACAGGATTAAGATGTTTTCTTACCTTCGTGGTTGGAGTTCAAGCCTTGCAACTGTAAAGCTAGCAAATGAGCAGATCCGGGGAACTCTTGCAAGGCAAAACACTTGTTTTCGGTGTCATAAACCCTGTATGGACTGGACGAAAAGTATCGGTATGCAGAATCAGTCACATAGGCGAGGTCAGAATTTTCAAAGGGAATGATGGCTGAAAAATAGTAAATTTTGCAAAAGTTTTAATTAACAAAATGGTGCAATTTTTCACTTCTGTTAAGAGCAGTGGTCTACACTTTAGACTCTTACACACTACCCCAAACCAGGGTTTCAAGGGAACTATGTAGGTAAAACAATTTTGAGTCATGGTTCAAAAGAGACTGGCATTTGAAAATGAATCAAATGTATGTTTAAAGATGGTGATTTCAGTATTATCCTAGTTAAAGTTAAGGAGACATGACAATGAGAGATGGGGATGCATTGGGAGAATATGAAGGGATTACTTTGAAAAAGAGATACTATGCTTTCAATGTGCAGGTTTAGTAATTTCATGGCAGTAACAGTCAGTGCAATTATTTTTTAAATCCTTTTTCCAAGTCACGATATAACAGTTATAAGTGAAATAATTGGATGACTTAGCTGCAGGGTAAACAAACGTACATCTCTCTCAAAAGGTGTCCAGAATCAAGCAGATAGATAGGTGGATGCTGCTCTAAGAGCATGAACCATAAAGCTAAGGGTTGCAATTCCAGATATCTAAACCACAGTGAATGTACAGCTGAACTATGCCCTTTAATTTGCACACAGTGTAAATATGCCTTTTTGAAAGATCCCCTACCTTCCACAAAAATACTGTTCAGGATATCCAGCAGGTCCTCATCCATAAATGGTCTCACAGAAGGTCTGGTCTTGTTTTTCATCTTCTCCACAGCTACCATGATCACCACAGCCTTCTTGAAAGTCATTGAAGATGTCCTCTCGTTAGTGATCTTCAGCTGGATGCCAGACTTGCAGACAGAGCAATTCATGGAACAGCTCTGGTCATGGAAGGAACTCTGCAATTACAGATAATTATATTGTCAAACATGTTTCTGGCCCAGTAGATGCAACTCTGTCTTCTAAAAAAAAAAAAAAAAAGTGATTTACTTGCTGGATGGCAGGACCTCTCCTTCCTTGTTTCAGAAAGCAAGAGCCTGGTTTTCCAATTTGAACTGAAAATGACCTTTTCTCATAAGGCTTGTTTTAGTTTGTCTGTGCTTATCTCTATCCCTGCTGCTACATGCCTACTGTCAGTTCTCACACATTATCCAGCCACAGGAGGCGACAACTCTTCCCATACTGGTGCATGCCCTGTTTGCAATCACCTGTCAGTGCCTTGCTGCTTCACAGATTCTTTCCCACTCAGATTCTGTTTGGAAGCAAAAGTCTCTTTACCCTTGACAGTTTCATTACAGGACTTCCATACCTCTGCACTCGGCTGTGAACAACTTTCAGAGCTGACGGTAACGCCTGCTCTGTGGCTATGGAAGATGAAACGGCACGAGAGCAAACACCACTGTCGTCGACTCCTGTCTTATTGATAAGCGTTTGATATTCTACCCTTTTCCTAAAGGTAGATCCAGAGCAGATTACAGAAAGTAACAAGGCACTGAGTACATAATGGATAACAAAATAGGAGGTGGACTCCAAGTGGGGTACATTAGCTAGGAATAAGGAAGTGGGTGCACGGAGTAAAAATTGCATATATATATATGTAGTTAAGAAGTGAAAGATGAGTGATGTGATAGATATAAAGAACCAGCTGGACAGAGGTAGTCCAGATGCAGACATGCCTTGTAGTAGTTGTGGTCAAAAAGGCTTCTGGTGGACTAGGATGAGTAAGCGAAAGCTTGGTTATACAGCCAAGCTTTGACCTTTTTTTCTGGAAGGTGAGATAGGAAGTTTCTCGCTTCAATGTTAAAGAACACTTTCTTCCATATTTTAAGGGCAGAGCAGCTGAAGTGTTGCGTTTATTGGTTTAGCTGAAACCAGGGGAGGTGAGGGGAGGCTGTTGGGAGGACTGAAGTAACCTTGCCAGGGTGAAGGAGAGCAGAAGTTGGGAAAGATATTCAGGGGCCAGCTGAATCACATATTTAAAGACAAAGCAAAACGTTTTGAATTTTCTCCTGCAGAGAGCCAGTGTAAGTGATGCAAAATGAGCATAGCAAAGTCTAGCTGTAAAAGATGGGCGTATTTAAACTCTCTTTAGACTTCCAATAGGATTTGTTGGCATTGTATGTCTTTCCGTCTGACTATCTTACTGGCTGAGTAAAGATACTTTAATAGGTTTAGGGAAGCTCCTTACCTTAATGCTATAGGGACAATCTGCTTCATAGAAAAGTTCATCGCTGTCACTAGAAAAAAAATAAAATATGATTTTTTGTTTAGTTCTGAGGTGTATCCACATTGAGATAATGCTACATGTGAAAATCCAGTGCATTCAATGCAAAAACTGTTAATTATTCTTTCTTAGTGCTCATCAAGTATATATGTGCTGTGGTAAGAAATATCCTATGATTTGTCTAACAGGACATTACTGTAGCTAATACTATTTCTTTCTGTTTTAAATTTATATACCACTCTTCTCAGCTTCAGAGCACCTCTCTTTATCATTGTAGCAGACAGCACTTTTGACAGTTCTGAAGATGTTTTTTTTAACCTGCTCATTAAGTTATTGATGTGATGCAATCTCCTTTCTTTTGCATATTTTAACTTGCACCACAAAAACACGAACCGGAGAAAGTGAAATCAAATTGAATCTGAAAAATATTTGGAAGGTGTCTGTTTACCTGTAGTAGCTAGCTATCTCGTTCATTTCAGGAACTGTTGCCATAGCTGAACCTGATCAAAAAGACTGAAAAAAAAAATAAAAAAGATTAGCACAACAATTTACAGCCCACTTCACCAAATGCTAAGTCATGTTACTCAACTGTACAAGAGGAAATTAAAATGCTATAGTTATTACCAACATTGTCAAAATATTCTAATCGGTTTTGAAAAGCAAATTAAATCTCAGGTCAGGTCATTTCTGAGCAGAAGCTAAAGAGGCACAAAGCAGTAATACACAGACGCCGCAAAAAAGACATCAGAAGCGCGAAAGGCTACTGAACAGTGGAGCAGGACAAAACTTTTCCTATTGCACAAACCTGGTCTTCTCTTATGTCCTTGCTACACTGTTTTCTGTATTCCTTCAGGCTTAAACTGAATTCTTTCTGGCTTTCACTGAGCTTTTATAATTGCCAAACGTTTGTCTTTTTTTTTTTTTTTTTGGAATTTCCCCAGTGTTTTGTGGTAAGTGCGGAAGTGGTTTTCTCGTACTGCCAAATTGCAAAATCCTGTAAAAACATGCCCATCATTGGCTGTTCAGATGTCTTCCCTTTTGAAATGGAAATAGGGGTGTAGATGCTTTACATGTCAAAAGATGTCAGCAGCAGCCTGCCGGATACAGCAAACAAGCAGAATAAATTAACTGCACGATTACAACATCCTAACATGAGGGCAGAAAACGACAATAGGGCTTATCTAGTCCACCCATCCACACCAGCTAATTCAGTTTTACAATCCCTACCACTCCCTCACAGATCCTCTGTGTTTATCTCATGCTTTCTTGAATTCATATAATATCCTTGTCTCTACCACCTCCATGGAGAGACTGTTCCATGCATCCATTCCCTCTCTGTAAAAAAATACTTCCTTAGATTACTCCTGAATCTACCCCCTTTCACTCTTATCTCATCCTTTGAAATAGGCTCACCTCCTGTGACTGTTCCTATAGCATTAAGGTAAGGAGCTTCCTAAACCTATTAAAGTATTTTTTACTCAGGCCGATACAGTACAGTGCTCCAGCCAGAGCGCACTGTTAGCCAGCATTTTTGCCGCGCGTTTTCGATGCGCTATTTTTACCCCTTATACAGTAAGGGGGTAATAGCGCGTCGAAAACATACGGCCAACCCCCATTCCCCCCCCCCCCCCGCCCGAAACTAATAGCATCCGCAACATGATGGGCCTATTAGTTATTCCCGCGCGATTCAGAAAGTAAAATGTGCAGCCAAGCTGCACATTTTACTCTCAGAAATTAACTCCTGCCAAAGGCTGGCGTTAATTTTGGCCGGCATCAGGAAAGTGTACAGAAAAGCAGTAAAAACTGCTTTTCTGTACACCCTCTGACTTAATATCATAGCGATATTAAGTCGGAGGCCCCAAAAGTAAAAAAAAAAGTAAAAAGTAAAAAAAAATAAATTAAAAATCGGCCCGCAGGTCGGAAGACGGACGCTCAATTTTGCCGGCATCCATTTTCCGAATTCATAACTGTCAGCGGGTTCAAGAACAGACGCCGGTAAAATTGAGCGTTGGCTGTCAAATCCGCTGACAGCCGCCGCTTCTGTCAAAAAGGAGGCGTGTCTCTAGCGCCTCCTTTTACTGCAGGCCATTTGCATGTTGTTCCCTCCTGAATCGCGCACACAGGAGAGTGGCCTGGGCGCGCATCAGGAGAGTGGGCACTCGCCGGCTCTCCCGCAACTTTTACTGAATCGGCCTGCTTGAGAGGTATTTAAATATCTCTATCTCATCTTTTCTCTAGGGTATACATGTTTAAATCTTTGAATCCATATGCTTTAGAATGAAGACTACTGACCATTTTAGTAGCCACCCTCTGAATCGACTCCATCCTGTTTATATCCTTTTGAAGGTGCGGCCTCCAGAATTGTACAGAGTATTCCAAGTGAGGCCTCAGCAGGGACTTATACAGGGGCAATATTACCTCTTTTTTTCTCCTGACCATTCCTCTCCCTATGCAGCCAAGCATTTTCTGGCTTTTGCTGTTGCCTTATCCACCTGTTTGACCACCTTAAAATCATCAGGTATGATCATCCCAGATCCCACTCTTCATTTGTGCTTAAAAGAATTTCACCCCCATACTGTACCTCTCTCTTATTTTGTTTTTATTTTTTGCAACCTAAATCTTTAACGCTGCATTTTTTAGCATTAAACTTAGCTGCCAGAGTCTAGATCATTTTAGTTCCCTTCTCATGTTTTGCACACCTTCCTGGTTGCCTTCTCCAGTGGTTCTCAATCTTTTACCCATCGTGACACACTTAGACAGTGCTCATGTGTGACACACTGCTCATTGCAATCCATGGTAGAAATGTTAAAAAGCCTAGTTTTCTTAGTGTACAGACAGTGGGTTATGCACCTCTACTAGCAGCACTCCCTGCTGTCTTGTTGGAGCCCAAACTCTCAGGACTATTCGATTCGGTTTCACCTGCCTATGGAGATCTGCACTCACCTGCAGTGGTGGTTAAAAGCAGATCATCTGAGAAAGGTGGTTTTCCTAAGCTCACCAGACTGGATAGTACTCATGACAGATGCGCGCCTCCAGGGTTGGAGAGCTCACTGTCGGGAGCTGACAGCGCTGGAGTGCAGAAGAGTCTCTTTGGAGTATCAATCAGCTGGAAGCCCGTGCAGTCCGGTTGGCATGCTTGCAGTTTGGCGACCAATTGCAGGGTCAAAACAGTCCGAATAATGACAGAGAATGCAATGATGGTGGCGTACATCAATTGGAAGGGAGGAACCAAGAGCCAGCAAGTGTCGCAGGAAATAGCCCAGCTTATGGAATGGGCAGAAGTGCCTCTTCAGGAGATCTCAGCCTCACACGTTGCAGGAAAAGACAATGTATAGTCCTGGGGGAATTCTGCGCTACTGCGGAATGAAGTATTTGTGCAGAATTCTCCCTTCCTGCAGATTTCCTCCTTCACTTCACAGAATCGCAAATATCCTCTCTCACCTAGCATAGCAGTCTCGGCTATACTGCCGCTGAAACTGCAATGCTAGCATACTCACCTGCTGGAAGAGGAAGCATCACCAGAAGTGCGCAGAGGCATCGCGGCACGGGCAAGGTTCGTGCGGAAGTATCGTGGCACGGGCGAGGTTCATGCGGGGAGCAGAGACAGTGTGGCACGGGCGAGGTTAGCAAGGTCCAGTCCACCATGTTAAGGCCAGGACTATACAATTGGAGAGGGAGGAGGAGGGAGAGAGAGAGGGGGGAGGAGGGGAAGAGGAAGAGGACGAGAGGAGGAGAGCGAGTGCAGAGTGGGAGGGAGAGAGGGGGAGAGTGTTTGTAGTGGGGGCTCGTATGAGGGGAAAGCAGGTGAAGGGATGGGGCAGAAGTCAAGATCAGGTGAATTAGGACAAGGGCAAAGGTCAAGAACAGGTGAATGGGGACAGGGACAGAGGTCAAGTGGGATTCATATTTCCATTAGTTCTGGATCAGAGGTCTGTAGCCTTTTACATGTGTGCTCTGGCACTGGACAGCTGAGCAAGACTCTGACTCATCCACAGAGGTTTGCGTTTAAACCAAACATTTATTTATTTAATACAGTTTATATACGGTCGTTTGAGGACCATCATAATGGTTTACATAAATTTTTATAAAACAGGAAAAATAAAAGCATAAGTACAATAGATTTAGTAATAAAATACTAAGTGACAGGACATAAAACAGTGTCATCTTCCTAGAATACAACAAAATACTATCAAATAAAACTATAAAAGTAGGATAAAAAATAAAAGAACACCAGGGTAAGCATAGTTAGAAAAAGGATAATCAAAGCAGACTGGAGAGTAAAAGGAAAGCGTTGCAAGATTATGTTGCATCCTGATAGGCCTTCATGAATAACCATGTTTTTACCTCTTTTCTAAAAATGTTTAGCTCCAGCTGAAGACGTAACTCTGTGGGAGAAAGTTCCAGATTTTGGGGCCTGACAGCGATAGTGCACGATCTCTTACTTGGCATAGATGAGTAGAATATACAGAGGGGATAGAGAGCAGACCTTTATTAGCAGAACAAAGATTAGTTGGGGAGTGTGTAAGTCGAATGGCAGCATTAAACCAGTCGGTTTGATCTCCATATATGATTTTATGTAGAATGCATAAACTTTTGAATTCTATTTATTTATTTATTTATTTAACACTTTTTTATACCGACCTTCATAGTAATAACCATATTGGATCGGTTTACATAGAACAAGGGTATAACTGAAGCAATAACTAAAGTAATTAACAATAGAGGTGAATAAGGCAAAGTTACATTTAACAAGGAGTAAAAAACTTGGAAGCTTAAATAGCTGGAAAGAAGGTAAGGCAGGAAGTAATTGTAACATAATACAATAGAGAATATGGGTTAAAGCTTAAAGTGCTTTAATCTGGAAGTGCCAGAGTCCATCGTTCGAGAGGATAAAAGACCATTCGTCCAGGTGAGAATAATGGCGACTAGTGATTGTCTGGAGGATCAGAGAAGGCTTGGTGAAAGAGCCACGTCTTTTCTGAAAGTTAAGAGGCAGGGTTCCAATCTGAGGCTTGAGGGGATGTTATTCCAAATAGATGGTCCTGCTATTGAAAACGCTCGGTCTTTGGTCGAGGAAAGGCGTGTGGCTTTGGTTGGGGGGAAATTCAGAGTACCTTTGTGAATATCTCTAATTGGTCTGTCGGAGGAGTGTAGTTTGAAGGGGATTTCAAGGTCGAGTTGGAGTTGATGATGGATGGATTTGTGTATTAGGGTGATTGATTTGTAAAGGATTCTAAAATTCACTGGTAACCAGTGTAGGTTTCTGAGGATGGGTGAAATGTGATCTCCACGGCTGGTGTTGGTCAATAATCTCGCTGCGGTATTTTGTATCATCTGCAGTGGTTTAGTGGTAGATTTAGGGAGGCCTAGGAAAAGGGCACTGCAGTAGTCTATCTTGGCAAATAGCAACGCTTGGAGGACTGTCCTGAAGTCTTGGAAAAATAATAGTGGTTTGAGTCATTTTAGAACCTGAAGTCTATAGAAGCAGTCTTTGGATGTGGTGTTGACCATTTTCTTTAGGTTTAGTCGATTATCTAGAAGTACCCCAAGGTCTCTCACATGCTTATGGGTGATGTAGGAGTTGTGTGGGGATGATGGGGGGATATTTTCTTCGTTTGAAGAGATGGGGAGGAGCTCCGTCTTCGAGGCATTAAGGACCAAGTTTAATCTATTGAGGAGGCTGGTGATAGATATAAGGCAGTTATTCCAGTGGGTGAGCGCTTTTGAGATAGATTCTGTGATAGGGATTAGAATCTGCACGTCGTCTGCGTACAGATAATGAATTAGATTAAGATCAGTTAGCAATTGGCAGAGGGGGAGGAGGTAGATATTAAAGAGGGTTGGAGATAGGGAGGATCCTTGTGGTACACCAAGAGTGGATTTTGTTAAGGGAGATTCTTTATTATTGATTTTAACTTTGAAGGTTCTATTGCAGAGGAAGGACTTGAACCAACTGTGGGCTGGTCCGGAGATACCGATATCTGCTAGGCAATCCAGAAGGATGGAGTGGTTGATGGTGTCAAATGCCACCGAGATGTCTAGCAGGACTAATAGAAAGGAGTAGCCTTTGTCTAGACCCATTATGATATGGTCTGTAAGTGAAATGAGGAGGGTTTCCGTGCTGCGTGATTTGCGGAAGCCATATTGTGAAGGGTATAGGATATTGTGATCTTCTAGGTACTCTGAAAGCTGGGTGTTTACCAGCTTCTCCGTTAGTTTGGCTAAGAATGGGAGATTGGAGATGGGTCTGAAGTTGGCTGGTTCATTAGGGTCTAAATTGTGTTTCTTAAGGAGGGGTTTGAGTGCCGCGGTTTTTAGACTGTCTGGGTAACTCCCTTGAGTTAGAAGGCAATTTATGATACTTGTCAAAGGTCCTGAGATCGTATTTGGAATGAGAAGCAAGAGTTTTGATGGGATATTATCTGCTGGATGGCTAGATGGTTTCTGTCTTTTTAGTAGGGATTCAATCTCTTTGGTGGATATTGATTCGAAGCTGTCGAGCTTGGCTCTCATGAGGGAGTGAGGATTCTCGTCTGAGGTGAGAGGTATAGTATTTGGAGGTAGAAGGGCGAGCGTATTCAGGATCTTCTGTTGAAAAAATGAGGCAAGTTCATTAGCCTTAGATAGTGCTTGTTTGTCTGGAATAGACGGAGGGGTTGATTTCGTGATTTGAGTTACGTATGAGAACAGGGCCTGGGCATCATACTGGAGATGGTGTATTTTGTTGGCATGGAATTCCCTTTTTGTTAGTAGAATAGAAGTCCTGTAGTGATGTAAAAAGCCTTTGTACGTTGACAGGGTAGCTGTGTTGGGGGTTTTACGCCATATATTTTCCTTGTGACGTAGCTCCTGTTTCATCTGTTTTAGTTTAGGTGTGAACCAGGGTTGAATTCTATTCAATATTCTATTCAATATTTTACCGATAGCCAATGCAATGATATTAGAGTCAGGGTTATATGGTCATATTTCTTAGTTCCGGTTAGAATTCTTGTGCAGTGTTCTGTAGAATTTGTAATAGCCGAATCGTGGAAGACAGTAAACCGAGTGAAAGTGAGTTACAATAATCAATATTGGTGAAAATAAGTAACTGCAATACCATTCTAAAGTCTAATCGGTTTAAGAGCGGTTTTTTTTTTAATTCTTTATTTATAGTTTTTTAAATTTACAAATGACAAGAAATACATCTCAAAAATAAAATTTGATGCATCCAATTACAAACTTTCCATCTCAAGCAGATAAACACAAACAGATAATCTTTCAAAAAGAAAAAAGAAATTTCACATTTGTATATACGAAATCACATTATTATAAGGAAATATTAGGGCAAAAGAGACAAAGATATTAATTAAGGAGAAAATTGTCAGGAAATATTACAAGGTTAAGACATTAACATAGCTCACAACTGGCGTATTACCTAATTACTAGCCTACTCATTTAGAGGCAACGGGGATGATGTAATAGGTAACTGAGCTTCCAAAAACTGTTGAAATTGTATTTGAAAAAACACATATATTTGTTCACCTCTCTTAATTTCACAGCGACAAGGATACCTCAAAAAGAATGAGAATCCTAAAGAAATAGCCTTTTGTCTTAGGGCTAGAAATTCACTTCTTCTTGTCCTGGTAACTGGGGCCAAATCTGGTTATATTTTAATTGGTTGACCATGAAATAATATCGGATATTTTTGAAAATACCTTCGCATTAATTTATTAATATCTTGTGACGATATAAATGATACAATCAAGGTATTTCTATCTAAGACATCTGAACTTGAGCTTTCTAAGAAACTAGTTAGGTTTGCGGATATGGAAACTTGTGGAGCAGAAGCCTTTTTTGTTAAAAAGAAACATGGTTTACTGAAGGAATATCTTCATCGGAAAATACTAACACTTCCTTAAAGAATCTAAAGAAATAAAAGACATTTCACCCACCACCTTAGGAAAATTTAATATTCTAACATTTAGATGTCTTATACGATTTTCAATCGTTTCAAGACGTCTTGAACAGGCAAGCTGATCTTTAACAACTATGGCATTTAATTTTTGGAAAGATTTAATACTATTTTCATTCTCCCCAACTCTATGAGAAATATCATTACACTGTTGTTGAATATCTTGAAACTTTCCTTGGAAATTTGAAGAAACATGATCGATTTTTGTCTCAAGTCTGTTTATGGCTGAACTCAGCCCTGTCACAATGTCCCATATTGGATGGCAGCGCTAGGGGGAGCTCCCCAGTGTGGGACAAGTGGTGTGTGCCCCTGCGGTGAGACAAGTCTGGGAAGGACTCAGGAGACGAGATGAGGACTTGTAATTGAAGATCCAAGAGGATGAGGACTTGTAACTGAAGATCAGGAGGACTTGACACAGAAGAGACGAAGACTCTCAGGGACCTGCGCCAAGTTAAGCCGGTTAAGGCCAGGCGCGGATCACGCCACGGACAGGCATACACAAGAATTCATTCGTGGAGAGGGGCAAGTGCAAGGCGCTCCAAACCAAGAATGGGTGCAGGGTTCTGGTTCAGGTTCTGGTTCAGGTTTAAAACAAGGTCTCGGAGACTTGCACTGCTGAGAAGATCAGAAACATAGAGGTTCCTCAGTGACAACCACTGGAATCCCACCGAGCGCCCTACACACCCCAGCCGGGATGGTCGCAAACCACTCAGCCACTGCGCGTCTTACACAACCCCTCTAGGCTGGTCGTGGATCACGCAAGGACGGGACAGCGGAGCCACACGAGACATCAAACTGGAACACGGACATCAAGGCTGGAACAAAGCATCAAGACTGGAACGGAACATCAAGACGAATGGAACATCAAATGAAGATACCAGGAACGTGGAATGGGATCCCAAGCAGATGCCAGGCAGGAGCAGAAAAATGACGTCCAGAGAAGTGAACTGGCTCCTTGCGAAGGCAAGTTGGAAGTGACGGAGGGGCCCCTTTTGTAGGGCTTGAAGAGATAACGCCCGAGGAGGAGCTTGCAGGTGGAGCCCGGGCGGATCCCACCCCTAGGAGGAGCAGGAACAGGAGCAGGAGCTAGGCCTCTGCGCAGGCCCCGTCGTGGACTGCACACGGAGGACCAAGGGCGGCTCCCTGCCGCGGGGAAACGTCGGCGACTGCAGTCTCTAGGCCGTGGCGATGAAGGGGACGGCCCCAGCCATACAGAAAGGCATCGACGGCCTCCGAGCCGTGAGAACTGGCAGCGACTTCCGGCCAGCCACAGGAGCGGCGAAGATGGCGGCCTCTGGGCCGCGGAGGAAGAGAGCTGGCTTGCAGCGGCTCCTGCCACGCTGGAGCACGGCGGCACGTCCCGCCGTGCTGAGGAAGGCTTTGGGCGGTCTCCGGACCGTGAGGGAGCGGCAGCTTCGGCCTCCATGCTGCAGGACGGAGCCAGACTTCGGGGCAGCCTCTGTGCCGCGGAGGTAAGAGCCTGCTCGGGGCCCTGCCACGAGCGGGATCGCAATACCTTTTGCTGATTTCAGCTTTAGTTAGTGAGCCTGGCTGACTCACTGCTAATCTTTCTGTTTAATCAAATGCTGGCACCTACTCAGATCAATAACAGAAAAAAAAAAATACCCAGGTGTGTAAATATATATAAAGAAGGTGAAAACCAAAGTGTAAGAGCATAGCTCCATGAGACTATCACACAATGGGGTGCACTTGTTCGCTAAATAATTGTTCCTTAGGTAAACATGGGAACATTTTGTGCATTTATTTTACTCTCTTAACTGACTCTGTTTGGTTAAACATCCAGAGTTTCTCACAGCTAATTTTTCCTGAGGAGAAAAGGTGTTGCGATCCTGCCCGTAAGGAGCATGGGCAGGCTCTTACCTCCATGCGGCCAGTCGGGCCGCTTGACGCTGCTGCCTCCGCGGGCAGCTCTGCTGCAGTGTTCCGGGCTCCCCCCCCCCCCGGCTGCCTCCAGCCCTGCGCTGCAGGGTCTGCCCACCGGGAGCCTTCCCATGTGGCTGAGTCAGCTGTGTCAGCCCCTGTGTCTCCCTGATGCATCTCTGCCGATCCCGGGGCTTTCAGCCAGCAGGGAGGCCGTCCCTGCTTGTGCCTGCAGTTTCCCACAGCTCCCTGCAGCCAGCCTTACCTCTCTGCCTGCAGCCTGCTACAGCTTCCTGCTCGTCCTGCAGCCAGCACTTCTCTCTCTCTGCTTCAGTCCTGGTGGCTGGGAGCCACTCCAGTGACCTGCCTTCACCCAGCTCTAGCCCAGGGCTGCTCCGCTGCTTCCCAGGGTTTTCCACGTGGCTGAGGACGCCACCAGCTTCCAGCTCTTCACTCCAGCTCCCTAGGGCGCGAGCGCGCGCCTCTCATCTGTTCTTCAAGGCCAGCCAGGTGTGGCCCCCTGCTGGCTCCTCCCTGGGCGTTGTCCACCTCAGCTCTACAAAGGGATTCAGCGTCCAGTCGTCTTTGCCTTCGCAAGGAGTTGGTCACCTCCTGAGACCCTCGTTCCAGGAGCTGCCTTGTGTTCCAGCCTTCTGCAAGGTCCAGTGTTCCCATGTTTCCTGTTGTTCCAGTCCTGATGTCTTCAGTCATTCCAGTCCTGATGTTCGCTTGTCTTGTTCCTGCCTTGAGGTCTGATTCCTAATCCGGTATCCATGATCCAGTCCAGATATTATAACCCTTGCCACCTTGTTCCTGAAACTCCGCCTGAAGCTAAGTACCTTGCCTTTGAACCTCTTGAAAGCTAGCACCTTGATCCTGTGTCCTCCAATGTCCTGGTACCCTCGCGGCAAGCCACGCCGTGGTCCGTGACCAGCCCTCGGGGCGGGCTGTTTAGGGTCATCTGTGATGCAAGCCATGTACCTCGTTTCTAAAGTCTGAGAAGTCCTTGTTCCTGGACCCTGTCTTCTGCTTGGCTGCCGGTGTGCAGCAATCCTCCAATGTCCTGGTACCCTCGCGGCAAGCCACGCCGTGGTCCGTGACCAGCCCTCGGGGCGGGCTTGATTTGGGCCATCTGTGATGCAAGCCATGTACCCTCGTTCTAAGTCTCTGGGAAGTCCTTGTGCCTGACCCTGTCTCCTGCCTTGGCTGCCGGTGTGCAGCAATCCAGCTTCTTCCCTGTTGCCTTGATGTCGGTGCCAGATCCAGTTCCTGATCCAGTCCCATATGTTCTTGCCCTTCGTCTTTGTCTGGCTCCTGAGCCTTCTGGCCTGTTGGGCCCTGGAGTGGCCAACAGGTGGGATTCGTCCCCTGCGCTTTGGAGCTTCCCTTCCTGCCAGCCGACGGGGCTTCGGATGTCAGTATCCCAGCATCGGAGTTCGCTTCGCCTGGTTCTCTCCTGCATTTTCCCGTTCTCTGCGTGGTCCGTGACCTGTGCTCCAAGGCAGTGTTGGGGATGCGTGGGACAGGGTGGCCTATGTCCTCAGTCCCAGGAGTGGTCTGAGCAGGGTACCCTGAGGACTGTGCTCAAGTCTCCCTTCAGTCCTTGTTCCTGAGTCTACATCTGCACCTTCAGTATCTCGCTTCAGAACCTACCTCTGCATCTTCAATACCTCACTTCAGAATCTACCTCTACACCTTCAGTACCTTGTTCCTGAGTCTGTCAGCACGCCCAGTATCTTGTCTTTGAGTCTTCGTCTGTACTTCCAGTATCTTGCTTCTGAGTCTACGTCTGCACTCCCAGTTCACTGCTTCTGAGTCTACGTCTGCACTTCCAGTACCTGTTCCTGAGTCTCGTCAGAATCTATGTTCCAGCCTTCGCTGTCCTGGCCTCTGTCCGGCCTGCCGCTTCGTGCCGTACCCTGCGGCAGGTCCGAAAGGGCTGGGAACGGTCGGAGGACTGTTCACAAGACCAACATTGCGTTGTTGGGTCTTCCGAGGCGTGCAGGTCCCGGAGGAGGGCCTGTCGCCTGGTCATCACTCCAGTCTTGCTTCCGTCCTACCTATGCTCGGGCATGCCACGCCTCCCGCGGCCCTCTTCGGAATCCTCTGGGGTCGAGCCGTGGCCCAAGGACACACCTCTCTCAGGAAGTGGGATCGCTCTCCGAGCGCTCCGCAACAAAAGGAACAAATGTGTCATTTGCAAGATGACTGTTTTCATGCGCTTTAAAACATTTTTTAAAATTAAAAATATAAGTATTTTGAAAAAAGTTATGGACATTTGAGACTTATGATTCTGAGCTAAGAGAGTAAAATTGTTATAAATGTTCCCGGTTATATGTATGGATCAATTATTTAGCAAACAAGTGTGTCCTATTGTATGAAGGTCTCTTGGAGCTGGGAGTCTGGGGGCGGGGCTGGGCCCAAGGCTCCAGGCACCAGCGGCCATTTGCCGCTGTGCGTGGGATCGCGTGCTGGCAGTTGGCCGGCGTGCGCAACTTACTTCAGCCCCAGGGCTGAAGTAAATTTGGAAACAACAAAAAGAAAACAAAAAAGGTAGTGGGGAAAGGGAAGGGAAGGTGGGGTGGGGATAAGGGAACGTGGGAAGGCAGTGCGGCTTGGCGCGCGCAAGCCCTTGTACGTGCCGACTCCGGATTTTATAACATGCGCTCGCCTGCGCACGCATGTTATAAAATTGTGTGTACATGTGTGCGCGCGCAGGGTAGCGCGTGCACATGTACGCCCGTGCGCAACCTTTTAAAATCTACCCCTAAGATTTCCCAAAGCAATACTTAGTGATCCTTTTCAGCCACTACAAGATGATCTCCTCTCAATGCTCCCACTGGAATGAAGATGTGGCCTTTGTTTGCAAGTAAGGACTGAGTTAAGCTATATGTTTAAGCTGTGCATAGGAAGTGCATAGCAGAGACAGAATAGTAAAATGAGAGGTTAAAACCATGGGGTTAGAAAAGAAGCAGCACCTTGATGCTTTCACAGCAGATTCACTCCTGTGGTTATGTCTCTATCGCCAGGCCTCTTCTCATGGTTGCACATCAGACATACAATCAAATCCCAGAGTGGAGTGCAGTCTCTAACCACACTGTTCCAATGACCTCTGTTCCTTCTCTCAGTATCCAGCTGATCCACAACAAGACACTAAGTAGTGCCATCTGAACTCTGTCAGCTTTCATCCCTGCTGCAAGGTAATTACCTTTAAATTGTTACCGGTGCTACAGTCTCAAAAGCAAGTGCATCATGGAAAAACCTAAGCCCACAGACAGCACTATTCTTTCTTCAGAAATCACAGAACCTGACATCCTGCCTCAGCAAATTCAGGAAAGTGGAAGGCCTATGCAGACTGTAACTGTCTCTCAGAAGGCCAGAGAAAACTATGAAATTGTCAGAGGCCAGTATCACAAGAAATTAGATAAAGCCTCTCCTCTCCTCCACCTTAGCGACTTCCCTACGATACTGCAATCCACTATTCTCTCCAAAATAGACTATTGTAATTCCCTCCTACTTGGTCTACCCAAAGCCACTATTAAACCCCTTCAAATGCTCCAAAATGCCGCCGCCCGAATACTCACTAACTCTCGCAAAATTGACCACATCACCCCTATCCTCAAAGATCTGCATTGGCTCCCCATCTACCACCGCATAACATACAAAACACTCACTATCATACATAAATCTCTTCACAACCAGAACATGCACTGGTTGAAAGACTCGCTTCATTTTCGCACCTCTAACAGACCTACCAAATCCTCATATAAAGGTACCCTCCACACTCCCTCTCCGAAACATTCCCACCTCAACTCCACAAAAGAGCGTACCATTTCCATTTCAGGCACTTACACCTGGAATTCCATGCCACCTGAACTCAAGACAGGAGCAATGTGCATAGACATTTTTTAAAAAACTTAAAACATGGCTAAACAAGCCTACCCTTAACCTCTGCGTATCTTAGTCTTTCCACAGCTAACCCCCTGCCAATGGAGTCCCCCCCCCCACCCCTTTATTTCTTCCCCAGAGTTTGAATCCTTCTCCCCATAGATCTTGAATCTCCTCCCTTAGATCCTGATTCCTCTCCCCCTAGACCTTGAAATGTTATTATTGTTTAATATTACTGCTTTCGTTCGTATATTTTGCTATGCCTGTTTCTTGATCATCTCTCCTTTTATCACGCCCTTGTTATATGTAACTTTTGTTTTCCATTTGTTACCCTGTCTCAATGTAAACCAGCATGATGTCCCTATGAATGTTGGTAAATAAAAAAACCTTAAATAAAATAAATAAATAAGATTCAGAGTGCTATGTGTAATATTACAAGCACAGCAAGTAAACAAGCAATGATCAAACTGTCAAATCTCTGATCAATATTTTTCTGAAGATCATGCTCCTGCAAGCTTTCATCTGAACTGATCTGTGTTAAGAAGTGAGGTATGCTTGTGACAGGAGTTGATAGCTTCTGTAAGTGGATCTAAGCTGGCTCATTGCTTGTTTACTTGCTGTGCTTATAGTATTACACATAGCACTCTGAATCTTATTTATTTATTTATTTATTTATTTAAGGTTTTTTTTCTTTACCAACATTTGTAGGGACATCATGCCGGTTTACATTGAAAACAAAAGTTACATATAATAAGGGCGTGATAAAAGTCTGAAAACCTGGTTATTTCGCGGAAGTAGAATCTCAAACTGAATGTTGAGAAGAAACTACATCTCGGTGCTCCAGGTCCTCTAGATCAGGAGTGGGCAAAGGTTTTGTGTCGGGGGCTACATCGCAAGTTATCAACTGCAATGAGGGCTGAGGAGCTCCTTGACACAACAATCCAAACCCCCAGCACTTGCTGCAGGCATTTCAGCATCCATCAGGCTTATGCACCAATATTTTTAGCATCCAAGGAGCCTCTTCAATCATGGATCCTAGCCTCTACCAAAAATCAGCAAAACCTTCAACCCAAGAGGTACAAGGCATTTTCACGACTAGCAAACTACCTCTTCTCGGTCACAAAAAATGAACAGATAGACCCTCTCCAAATAAGAATTAAAAGGCCTTAAAGTATAAATAGAAATATAGAGAGAAAAAAACTAAACTGGAAACCACTACAAGCTAAATTCATATGTGGTAAAATAATGCAAAAACTGAAATATCACCATTCCTCATAAAACAAAATCAAGAAATATAAAATCAATTGAAAGTAAACAATACTAATAAAAATATTTCAAGGGAAAAGTGATGTCATCTGCCTCTGTGGCAGCCTGATTGACTTGCTCTGATCCTTGCAAGCATAAATCTCTCTGATTCGTAGACATCTATCACCTTATTGAGATCTGATGTTCAAATTTGGGGCTCTTAAGGCTCAGAAATATAAAAAAAAAATTGGTAGATTTTAAATGGTTTTCGTTTGCAGAAACGGTAGTGATTCTTGAAGGGAGAGGATGACATGGAAGACAGTGCAGGCCAAAAATCCCTGGATGTGAATGTTAATCTGTAATACAATCTTTGCGGTTTACAATAAAATCAAAATTTACCAATACATAAATCTGTTTCTACATAAAACAGAATCGCAATATCATAGAGTATAAAAAGACCATTATTTCAATTTCCAGGACCTTCAATCTAATTTAAGCTTGCTGTTATATTTTGTTTGTGACTGAGAATGTATTGCAAAATAGCCAGATTTTCAGACTTTTTAAAAAAAGCTTAGTATTTGGTTCCATTCTCAGTTTCAACTGGCATGGTGTTCTATAACCTTGATCCTGCTACTGAAATAGATCTATCTCTGACTTCTCTCAGATATGCGCCCAACACTGATGGAATCTGCAAAAGACTTTATTAGTTGATCTTAATGTCCTGTAGGTGTGTACAAATAGAATGATGGATTCAACCATTTTACATGTATGCTTAGGGTTGTTGTCCTGTTGGAAGCAGAATCATCATCCCAGTCTAAGGTCCAGAGTGCTCTGGAGGTTTTCACCAAGAATCTCTCTGTACTTTGCTCCATTCATTTTTCTCTCAGGTTCCTGCAGCTCAAAACATCCCCACAGCATGATGCTGCCACCACCATGCTCCACCATAGGGATGGTATTTGCTAGATGATGAGTGGTGCCTGGTTTTCTCCAGACATGATGCTTGGCATTCAGCCCCAAGAGTTCAGTCTTGGTTTCATCAGACCAGAGAATCTTGTTTTTCATCCTCTGAGAGTCTTTTACCTCCAAGTGGACTCTCAAGTGCCTTTTACTGAGGAGTAGCTTCTGTCTGGCCACTATACCATAAAGGCATGAATGATAGAGTGCTGCAGAGATGGTTGTCCTTCTGGAAGGTTCTCCCATCTTCACAGAGGAACTCTGGAGCTCTGTCAGAGTGACCATTGGTTTCTTGTCACTTCTCTGACAAGAACCCAAATGGTTTTCCCCTGAATTTTCACTTTAGGCAGGTGGCTGGCCAGCTCTAGGTGGCCAGCCACTTTAGGCAGGTGGCTGGCCAGCTCTTTAGTGTTTCTAAACTTCTCCCATTTAAGAATGATGGAGGCCATTGTGTTCTTCGGGACCTTCAATGCTGCAGCAATTTTTTTGTACCCTTCCCCAGATCTGTTCCTTAACACTATCCTATCCTGGAGGTCTACAGGCATTCTTTAGACTTCATGCTATTGATTTTGCTCTGATATATACTGTCAACTGTGGGACCTTATATAGACAGGTGTGTGCCTTTTCAGATCATGTCCAATCAATTGAATTTATCACAAGTGGACTCAATCATGTTGGAGCAACATCTCAAGGATGATCAATGGAAACAGGATTCACCTGAGTTCCACTTTCAGTGTCATAGCTAGGGTCCTTCTTTTTCAGTTTAATCTAATTTTCACCCATAAATTCCTGGATTTTTCCAAAGGTGATAGTTGGTTTAAACTGATATTCACTCTAATTTTAGGCTGATTAAAAAACTGCTCCAGAGCTATAGATTCAGTGTTTCAAGGCCTTCAGCCAGTGTGGGTCAAAGCGCATTGTTGTGAGTTTGGGCCCTTCTGGACGTCAAGGACTTCTCGTACCTGGCAGGTAGGATCCGAGTCCAACGTAAGCGGAGGAGGTTCAGGAAGCTTGCGTGAAGGCCACGATAGGACCAGCGGCTTGAGTAAAGACACATGAAATGTGTTGTGGATCCTTAAGGAACGCAGGAGATGAAGTTTATAGGATATTGGTCCCAAGTATCTGGCGACAAAGAAGAGGCCGAAGTATTTCGGATCCAGTTGTTGAGAGGGGCAGTTTCAGACGTATGTGGCGTGTGGCTTAGCCACACTTTATCTCCAGGATGGAACCCTGGGGCTGGTCTACGATGGGTGTCCATTGTCCTCTTGGCGTGGTTGGCAGCCTCCTAGAGCAACCTGGTCGTATGGATCCACACCGTATGTACAGCTTGAGCGGTGGCTTGGGCCACTGGAGAAGAGACAAAATGTCAGACAGGCAGAGGAGGTTGCGGCTGTTGGCCGTAAAACAATGGAGAAGGGTGAGGCTCCAGTGGATTCACAGACATGGGAATTATGTGAAAATTTCGCCCAGGGTAGAAGTTGTGACCAGTTGTCCTGCCGCTCATTGGAGTATGCTCTTAGGAAGGTCTTCAAGGAGTGGTTGGTATGCTCTGCCTGGCCATTCGCTTGGGGATGATATGCAGCGGTGAGGCATAGCTTCATGCCGAACCTTTGACAATGGGCCCACCAGTATCGGGCTACAAACTGGGGTCCATGGTCAGAGGTGATGTATTTGGGCAGGCTGTGTAGTCAAAACATGTGGATGACGAAAAGGCGGGCAAGTTCGGGAGCAGATGGCAGAGTGGGAAGAGGGACGAAATGGGCCATCTTAGAGAAGCAGTCCATGATTACCCAAATTGTGATATGGTCATCGGATTTGGGAAGGTCCACCATGAAATCCATAGAGACATGAACCCACGACGCTTTTGGAACAGGTAGAGGTTGGAGAAGGCCTGAGGCTGTCCCAAGGGAACTTTCTGTTGGGCACATGTGGCACAGAGTCCACATAGGCTCGGGCGTTCTGTATCATGTTTCAGCCACCAGTAGTATGTTGGAGTAAACTTAGGTGCGGGCTCGCCCGGGGTGCCTGGCAAGTCAGGAATCGTGGGCCCAGCGCAAGACATTTTCACAGAGCCTGCAAGGAACTACCGTCTTCCTGATGGGCACCGGTGTGGAGGCAAGCATGTGAATGCATGCAGGGTCGATGATGTGCTGTGATGTATCAGGCACATCTTTAGGTTCAAATGAGCACAAAAGTGCGTCCACCTGCAGGTTCTTCTCTCCCGGGCGATACTTGAGATCAAAGTTGAAACGTGAGAAGAGTGACCAGTGGGTCTACCTAGTGTTGAGACGCTGGACTTGTTTCAGATGCTCGAGGTTTTTATGGTTGGTGTAAATAACAAACTGTGTTGGGCTCCCTTGAGTCAGGGACATCACTCTTCCAGCGCCAACTTGATGGCGAGCAATTTGTGATCGCCGACTCCATAGTAACTCTCCATGGGCGAGAATTTGTGGGAGTAGAAAGAGCACGGATGGAGCTTGCCCTTGGGAGAGCATTGGCTGAGGATAGCACCAACTCCCACTGAGGAGGCGTTCACCTCGACAATGAACTTCCGATTGGGATCCGGGTGTTGCAGGCATGGCTTCTTGAGAAAGGTCTCTTTGAGGGCCTTAAAGGCTGAGATAGCTTTGGGCGTCCAATTCTTTGGATTTGCGACTTTCTAGGTCAGGGTCGTGAGGGGTGCCACGATGAGGGAGCAGTCGGCCATGAACTGGCGATAATAATTGGCGAACCCCAGGAAGCGCTGGAGCGCATTTAGGTTGGATGGTTGAGGCCAGTCCCAGATCGACTGGAGCTTGCTGGGGTCCATGGTGAAGCCATTCTTGGAAACAATGTAGCTGAGGAAAGGTAGGCTCAGCTTCTTGAATACACTCTTGTCTAGTTGGTGTTCAAGTGATGATCACAGAGGCACTGAAGGACTTGGTGCACATCCTGATGGTGCATCTGTAGGTCCCGGGAATAGATCAGGATATCGTCCAGATAAACGAGTACTTTGGTATAGAGGAGATCCCAGAATATCTCATTCATCATTGCTGGAAGACCACCAGCGCATTGCAAAGGCCGAAGGATAACACGAGGTACTTGTAATGCCCATCTCTTGTATTAAAGGTGGTCTTTCAGATGTCTGAAGGGCAAATCTGGATCAAGTTGTAGGCACTTCTCAAGTCGAGTTTGGAGAAGACGGTGGCGCCCTGCAAGCGGTCAAAGAGTTCTTTGATTAAGGGTTGTGGGTATTTATCCTTGCGGGTGATGGCTTTGAGGCCCCTGTAGTCAATACAGGGGTGCAAGGATCCGTCTTTCTTGGTTACGAAAAAGAAGCCCGCCCCCGCAGGTGAGGAGGAGGGCCGAATAAAGCCCTTGGCTAGGTTTTCCTTAATGTACTCGGCCATCACCTTAGTGAACTGCCTGACACCTTGGACTCACTTATTGACCTCGCAGGGTGGATTGATCGCCGCCTGCATGAGCGCTCTCAGGAGGTGAAAAGTCCTAAGAAACATCCATCAGGGAGTATGCGCTCATGTCCAGCACCTGTAACCCAGACCATAGCTTCGCCCACCATTGATGAAGATGAATCCATGCAATTAGGCCGCAGCCACCTAACCGCCAAGGAGAGGCGTTATCGTAAAAGATTGGGTCTCTGTATGTACTGCAGACAACCTGGCCGTGCTGTTCACTCCTGACCCATCTGTCCGGGAAACATGCAGACCTAGGATCCACTAGAGGACTCTTCCTAGGTCTAACCTCTTCTCTACTGACACTCCCAGTCTCAATCATCTCCGGGACTCTTGAATTTCAAACACTCTGTTTATTTGCAGATGATATGCTGTCGTTTATTATTTATTTATTTATTTATTTATTTATTTATTTATTTATTTATTTATTTAACATTTTTATATACCGCAATTCATGTAGCAAAGTTACAAATCATTTCGGTTTACATTATAACAATAACAAGCATGTAAGAATGCGATTACATTAAAACAGGGGAGTAAACTAGGATAAGAGTGAACAGGGTAATAAAACCATAACTTATAAAATAATAGTAATACTGCGATTCTTTTGAAAGATTGGCTATAGCTCTGGGTGAGAATTAGGTTAATAAATTATACGGACTATGGATCATTTATTTGTGATGAAGAATATAGAGTTGGAGTGTTAATCTAATATATAATCTGATCGATAAACTAGTGGGTAGTCTGACGGATGGTAAAGTAAGGTAAGAGTAATTACTTGGCATTAATTAAATGCTTGCTCGAATAACCAGGTTTTGAGGCTCTTTTTGAAAGTGTTCGGGCATTTTTCTTGCCTTAGTTCTGGCGGTAAAGAGTTCCATTCTGCGGGGCCCACTGTGGATAGAGCTCGTTTGTTTAGAGAGGTTTTGATGGGTGGAGTGAAGAGAGAGTCTCTATAGGCTGCTCTTACCGGTCTGGATGGTATGTGAAATCAAAAAGGTATATTGAGGTCCAGAGGGATGAGGTTGTGCATGGATTTGTGTATGATAGTCAACACTTTGTAAGTGATTCTATACTTAATTGGGAGCCAGTGTAGGTTCTTCAAGACGGGTATAATATGTTCTCTTTTGTTGGTCTTAGTCAGAATCCTGGCTGATGCGTTTTGGAGCATTTGTAAGGGTTTAATGGTATTAGTCGGGAGGCCGAGTAGAAGAGAATTACAGTAGTCGATTTTTGAGAAGATGATTGCCTGGAGAACTGCACGATAGTCTTGGAAGTGGAGGAGCGGTCTGATCCGCTTTAGGATTTGCAGTTTAAAGAAGCCTTCCTTGGTGGTATTATTAATGAATCTTTTTAGGTTTGATTGATTGTCTAAGATGACTCCGAGGTTTCGAACTTGAGTGGAAAAGGATGGTTGACTGGTGTGCGAGTTGGACATAGTAAATTTACCGTCTTGTGAAATGAGGAGTATTTCCGTCTTATTGGTATTAAGAATTAGGTTAAGGCTCATGAGCAGGTTGTTGATGGATTGGAGGCAGTTGTTCCAGAATTCTAGGGTATTTTGTAGAGAAACGGTGATTGGTAAGAATATTTGCACATCGTCTGCATAGATGTAGTGTGTTAGTTTTAGCTTAGAGAGGAGCTGGCAGAGCGGTAGAAGATAAATGTTGAAAAGGGTGGGGGATAAGGATGAGCCTTGGGGGACTCCCAGAGAGGCGCAGACTGGGTGTGATTCATTATTAGAGATGTGAATCGTGTGATCGATCGTCTTAACGATTGATTTCGGCTGGGGGGGAGGGAATCGGATCGTCGCGGTTTTGTTTTTTTAAATATCGTGTAAATCATAAATCGGGGGAGGGCGGGAAAACCGGCACACTAAAACATCCCTAAAACCCACCCCGACCCTTTAAAATAAATCCCCCACCCTCCCGAACCCCCCAAAATGCCTTAAATTACCTGGGGTCCAGAGGGAGGGTCCTGGTGTGATCTTTTACTCTCGGGCCTCCGGTGTGTTGTAGAAATGGTGCCGGCGCTACCCCCGCTGGACCCCCAGGGACTTTTGGCCAGCTTGGGGGGGCCATTTTGTACGGCGCCATTTTTTTTACGTTTCGTAAAAACCCTCAACACTCCCAAACTCCGGCAAAAAAGAATTATTCCAATCATGACATCACCATTGAACCAACTACTGGGACTTTCGCTTCTATCCTTAACCCTGCTTAATGCACAATCTCTCTCAAAAAAATCTCATCTTCTCAACGATTATCTAATAGAAACAAAACCAGACTGCTGCGCACTTACAGAAACATGGCTGAAACCTGAAGACACGGCTCTAATTAACCAACTCCCCACACACGCTTACGACGTCTTCTCTATCCCCAGACCTAAAAAAAAAAGAGGCGGCGGCCTGCTATTAGCCGCAAAAAAAGAACTAGGCCTATCCATACAGCTAACAAACTCTTCAACCTCCCTAGAATTAGCGATATTCAAATCCAAACACCTTCAAATCTGCCTCACGTATGCCCCACCAAGAAGCCTAGAATCAGACCCATCCCCTTTAATTGAACTACTAGCCAAACACATCAACTCAAGACACCCCCTCTATAATATTGGGAGATTTCAACCTCCACGTGGACAAAACACCTCAATCCTCCAGCTGTGAAACCTTTCTTACCACACTCAAATTTATGGGTTTCAAACAAATCATTAATGATCCAACACATAAAGCAGGACACACTCTAGATTTAATTTTCATTAATGAAAACCTTATCTCGGCATCATCTACGAACTGCTCTCCAATCCCCTGTTTGGACCACCGGTTGATCTCTACAACACTGAAATTCATCCAACCCATCCACCAACAGATACAAAAAACCACGATACAATATAGGAAATTATGCAACCCAGAAACCCTCAGCCAGCACCTTTCCACAGCGTTAGACAAATTAGACCTCTCAGATGCTAATTCTGCCATGTCCTCCTGGACCAAAATAACTAAGAATGTTGCAGACATGACCTGCCCACTAACCACAAAAGCCCTCCAATCTAACGTGAAAAACAGGAAACCCTGGTACACCCCACAACTAAGAACCCTGAAACAAGAGCTTAGAAAAATGGAACATGCATGGCGAAAAAATCCGTCCCCATCTAACCTGGAAGCTCACAAAGCTCTCATGCACCGCTACCGGATTTCCATCCTACAAACAAAGAGGGATTTTTTTCTCACAGAAAATTCACCATTTCATATTCAACCCTAGAGCACTATTCTCCATCGTCTCATCTCTCACCAAACCTTCCCCCACGACCATCCCAGACGATCAAGCGGCTACCAAAGCATCAGAACTAGCAACTTACTTCAAGAAAAAAGTCTCCGATCTGATCAGACCTTTAAAAGCCAATAACATTCCTCTTCCTCCACCCAATCACTCCACATATACTCCACAGAACACAAGCCTGGAATAATATGATCTGACATCAACATTAGAGATTGAAACAGTCCTAAAGAAGATCAAACCTGCCTCGCACCCTACAGATGCGATCCCCCCCAACTTATTCATCTCCATCTCGAAAATCATCGCCAAACCGATTGCTGATATCATTAATTGCTCACTAATACAAGGAGTAGTTCCAGACCCCCTGAAACTCGCAATTCTGAAACCACTGCTGAAAAAACCCAACCTGTCCCCAGATGACCCAGCCAACTATCGCCCAATCGCTAAACTCCCCTTCATCTCCAAAATTCTAGAAAAAATAGTTAATAAGCAACTCTTGGAGTACCTGGACGATAACAATATACTAGCCCCCTCTCAGTTCGGCTTTCAAAAAGCCCGAAACACTGAAGCTCTATTAATCTCTTTAACAGACATCATTCTCTGGAACCTTGATAAAAAACAACCCGGCTTACTCATCCTCCTTGATCTATCAGCCGCGTTTGACACGGTGAACCACACAATACTCATGGACAGACTAGCTGACATCGGAATCAAAGGCACGGCTCTTAGCTGGTTCAAGTCTTTCTTACACAACATATTCTACAAGGTCAGAGTCAATAATAATGAATAGGGATGTGAATTGTTTTTTGACGATTTAAAATATCGTCCGATATATTTTAAATCGTCAAAAATCGTTAGAGGCGATATTTAATAGGAATTCCCCCGATTTATCGTCAAAAATTGTAAATCGGGGGAAGGGGAAGGGGGAGGGTGGGAAAACCGGCACACTAAAACAACCCTAAAACCCACCCTGACCCTTTAAAATAAATCCCCCACCCTCCCGAACCCCCCCCCCCAAATGCCTTAAATTACCTGGGGTCCAGTGGGGGGGGGGGGGGGTCCCGGTGTGATCTTTTACTCTCGGGCCTCCGGTGCGTTGTAGAAATGGCGCCGGCGCCATTTTGGTTTTTGTCCCCCGACGTCAGGAGCGTAGGAGATCGCTCCCGGACCCCCGCTAGACCCCCAGGGACATTTGGCCAGCTTGGGGGGCCTCCTGACCCCCACAAGACTTGCCAAAAGTCCAGCGGGGGTCCGGGAGCGACCTCCTGCACTCGAATCGTTTTGCCGTACAAAATGGCGCCGTACAAAAGGGCGCACAAAGGGGCGGGCCCCTTTGTCGCGCTCCTTCGGCACGCGACGCCCGGCGCGCGGCGCCTGGGAGCGCACCGGTGCTTTAAATTCTTGTGCAGTCGCGTCTTGGTGAGGTAAGCGGCGCGACTTGAGGATGATAGGCTCGTTGGTGTTAGGTCAGCTCGTGGTGGGAGGGCCTGTCTGAGAGGAAGAGGAACGAAGACGGAGCAAGTTTTCCCACGTGGTCGTTGCGGGGGCCCATGGAGGTAGGGTGAGAGTAATGGCCTTACCCCAATGGGCTCAAACGCCGATTGCGCGGGCCCCTCTCCCAGCTCTACCCGGATCCTGGAGTTCCTCTTCAGGTCCTGATGCCGAGGCAAAGAGGGCACCTGGGAGCACGCCGGTGCTTTAAATTCTTGTGCGGTCGCATCTTGGTGAGGTAAGTGGTGCGACTTGAGGATGATAGGCTCTTTGGTGTTAGGTCAGCTCGCGGTGGGAGGGCCTGTCTGAGAGGAAGAGGAACGAAGATGGAGCAAGTTTTCCCACGTGGTTGGTGCGGGGGCCCACGGAGGTAGGGCGAGAGTAATGGCCTTATCCCGATGGGCTCAAGTGCCGATCGCCGCGGGGCCCCTCTCCCAGCTCTACCCCGGATCCTAGAGTTCCTCTTCAGGTCCTGATGCCGCAGCAAAGAGGGCGCCTGGGAGCGCGCTGGTGCTCCCAGGCGCCCTCTTTGCCTCGGCATCAGGACCTGAAGAGGATTATTTAGTAATCCATCTACATTTTTATCTCACATAATGAATCTTTTTACTAAGTTTGGTAGCTTTGCGGGATTAAAGACTAATTTTACAAAATCTGAGGCATTGGCAATAAACGACTCTGGACTAATTGGTGGGGGGAATTTTGCTAGTTGGGCACAAAATAAATTAAAGTATTTGGGAATTCGGATTACTCGGGACAAGTCTATGTTTTATTTTGCTAATATAGGATCATTACTTACAGAACTTCATTCCAAATTTCAAACTTGCTTAGATTTACCACTTCCACTGTTTGGTAGGAGTGCTTTGTATAAAATGGTACTGTTCCCTAAATTGCTATATAGGATGCAGATGGTACCATGTTGGATTCCAAGTAAGAATATAGCAAATTTAAAATCTTTAATAGTACATTTTTTATGGCAGGCGAAACGAGCTAGGATTGGATATGATAAATTGACATGTCCAAAAACAATATGAGGTCTTAATTTACTAGATATTAGATTTTACAATGTAGCCTGTCAACTACGTTTTTTATGGGAATGGATTACTGCTTCTTATGCTTTCTGTACCCCTAATTTAGCGGATGCCAAGTCAACGTCCTCCCTTATCAATTGGTTACATGCCTTATTTTTATGTCTTTCTACAAGCTAGACATTATGTAAGCCAATGGATGTTTCCCGGGTTCTCCATTCATACTGTTTGGTGGTGATACTGGAATCTATTTGAAAAAGTCAAATAGATAGTCTTGGTGGTACAAACTACGTCTGTTTAAAATGAACCTGTTTCTGCTAACTGATCTTGCACACTCCTGGTCTCAGACAATTGGCCTTGCTATATCTCCTAACAATGTTAGTCTTTGCTTTGAATATTGCACAAAAATATATCTTTGGATGGTAAATTTCAAGAGTTATATTTGAAATTATAATGACAATATTAAGACCTGCAAATTTGGTACACCACAGTTGGATGTCTGTCCTAGATGCAGAATTGAATGATGCTCTTGAATTCATAAGATGCTCTTTAATTCATAAATTTCTTTTATGTCATAAGATATTCTCATATTGGGAGGAGATTTTTTTCTGTGATCCATAAAGTCACTGAGATACAACTTTCATTTGTTGGTCAATTTTTATTCTTGGGGGTCTTCTTTATTCCGTATACCAGTTTCCAGGGGCTTTTTGAAATGTATTTATGTTGCCTTGTTGGTAGCATTTTTCTGTATCTTGAAATCTTGGATCCAGTTGGCGCCTCCACCATTTGCATCCTGGTTAAGTATCATGGCTGATTGGATGAATATTGAAAAATTGGATGCACGACCCACGCACTGTATACTATCTGCTGATTATTAGACAGGCTTGGACATCTTTCTGTAATCTTCTGTCCACCTCACTTAAGGACCATTGGGGTTTATTATTCGATGGTGCTGATAGTGGAATTGTCTGTATTTTAATTTATTTTGTTGTGCTTTGGTATGCCTGGTTGTCTTGTATTGTGGATGCTTGCGTCTCTATTTTTGTTCATGTAAAATAGTCTTGGGAATTTGATAGTTGACTACAGTTGTACAGATGATGGCTTTTTTTGGGGGTTTTTTGCTAATTGTTCTGCTTGTATACATTAGTTTGCTCTTGTTATTATTCTCATGATAAAATTAAATAAAACAAAAAAAAAGCATCGCAACCATTAGAGACTCTGACTTTCGGTTTAAAGTTTACCAGTTTTTTGCAAGCGTCTTTTTTTTTTTTTTTTACTGTAATATTTTTACGTGATGCCAACTGGCCAGCTTTGGGAGGATTTTTGCATGTTTGATCCCTCTCTAGTGCCCATGCCCATGTCTCTTGTCAGGATGGATCTCGCTCCCTATATATTCTTAGATAAGCATGCTCAGATTCAAAGGGAAGGCAAGCTTTAAGAGACTTAGAGTTTGGAGACCCTTCTAGGTTAGAGAAGAGAGAGGAGGTTTTTGGCTGGTCTCTGCTCACCAATGAAGTGTTAGTGTAGTGCTCTTGAGCGGAGTTTTTGAGAGTTTAGAGTTTATTCTATTGGTTTTTTTTTTGACCCGCACAGAGCGAAGGAAGGTCTCTGCTGTACTGGGCTGCCACTGAACTAAAAGAGAACTGGGTTAGGGTTATCAAGCCTGGCACTATGGTGAGAAGAGAGGCCGGCGCTGCCAGAGAAGAGTGGGGCTGGCAAAGGGGGAAGCCACAGGGCACCTGGTGGCTGAGGAAAGGCAGCAGCAGGTGTTCCTCTTGGGGTACAGTGCTGTCCTCATGGCTGTGGGGCCTAAATTTGCCACTGGAAAAGAGCTCTTGCAGGATGCTGGCAAAGAGGAGGAGTGCTGGTGGAAGTTCAGGAGGAACAGCATCTGTCCACGGTTTCCCAGGAGCAGAAGAGAAAGTCAGCTATGGAAGGTTGGAGCCTTAGCAAGGCCTGAGACATTGAGAGAAGACAGCCGAGGACCCTCTCTTAAAGGAGCAGCTCCCAAAGCATTATGGCTTCTGAAAAAGGGCGAGATCACGATGGAGACAACAGGGATGAGGAATGTATTACCTTGCTGCTTAGAGAAGAGTTCCCATTTTTCACCTAGCCTGAGATGGCAGATGTTGGAGGAACAAAAGGAGTGTGGAAATTGTCCCCAGGACCCTCCTGCTGCCACCGACAGCTTGGAAGTTGGACCAGTTGCTTTCAGCGAGGGAGCAATGGAGAAGGATTGCTGGCAGAGGGTTTGGCTGCAGTCTGTTGGGGTGAATACCCTCTGCCAGGATGAGCTGGCATTTTGCTGGTTTGCCCGGGTGGCATCACGTAAGCTGATTGACTTGGTATTGAACTGAGTCGATGCTGCTAATTTCTGCACTCTTTGAAATTTGGAAAAAGTTTATTGCACTGTTTTGCTGATGCCTCCTATGGGTAGGTGTTGGGTTTGTTTTTGTGTCTTTTACAGATCCATCCATTTGGACTTCAAGCAACTGGCACCTGAGCTAGAAGCACCCTCGAAGCTCGAAGGAGAAGTTACTGTTATATCAGGATTGAGTCAGAGCACTAACTGACTTTTCATATGTGCATGGGAATGTTAATTATCTTTTAGTGAACTGTTTTTGAAATATCTGGTTCTAAACACAAGTCATTCGGAGAAGGTAAAATCACAGATGATTGTTAATTGGTGGTTTTTGAAATTATGGGAACAGTTCATAGAAATAAAATTAAAACACAGATGGCATTAATTGTAATGATGTATAAAGTTGATAACTCGATGGTTTAGTTATAAAAGATAAAACAAAAAAAACAAAACTTGAAAGCCTGCAAAATTATTTCTGGTGTTCAGTACATTTATCTGAGACCGTTTTTCTGCCTAGTAAATGGTATTATGTTGCTATTTTTGATTTGCGTTGTAGAAAAAGATCCGGAGCCATGGGCTAGTGGTTCGGTTCACCCTTCTCCAGTGAGTGGAAACTTCTCCGTAAGTGTGTTTCCCCTTTACTCTTGTATTCATAGTTGCCAATGTACTACTCGTGTCACTGCATATTCCACAGTGATGCACTAGGTGGCAAAGTTTGGAGGTTTTTCCACCATGCTCCCTTTGGAGATTTGAGTGGTTTTGGTACAGTCTTTGGAGAAATATTTTGGTGTTCCTCCCAAAGGGGAGCTCCTGTACTGGTTTCATACAGGACTTTTCCGTAAGTATTCTCCTCAAGGGGGATTCTGTACAGAACTTGAAGAAATGCTTTTTTTTCCGTAGCATTCTTCCCAAAGGACTGCATTGGAGGTGGTGTTCCTTTTTTCTGTAAATATTCCCTGCCAGTTTGGGGTGTTTCCATAGGTAGAACTGTCCTCTCCTTAATTTGTGGGTTGCTCTGTAATGGATTGGTGGAAGGGGCTGTTGCCCAGTGTTCTCCACTCTATTGGATGGAAAGAGCCCTAGTGTGCTTGTTGTTCCCCACACCCTGAGTGGAAGAGGCCTCTCTGTGCCTGTATATTTGGCAAGGTTTTCCCCAAGGAACCTGTTTAGTTTCTGTTTGTGGATATTACAAGTGATGGTTAGGCTGTTCTCTGAGAGCCTACATGTAAAGTAAAAAAGTGGGCTTTTGGCTTTTCTCCAGGAGAGCCAGT
This sequence comes from Rhinatrema bivittatum, assembly GCF_901001135.1. Lineage (NCBI taxonomy): Eukaryota > Metazoa > Chordata > Amphibia > Gymnophiona > Rhinatrematidae > Rhinatrema > Rhinatrema bivittatum. The sequence goes on from NC_042619.1 coordinate 306,118,484, forward strand.
AAAAAGTGCTGTTTGTCGCGTGATCAATGTTGTCTGAATATGTATTACCATTGTGATACAATTCCATTTTATTCTATGCTGACCATAGCCTTGTTGGGGTTTAGTGCCCCCCCCCCAAGTGGTTGTTAGAATATATTATATCTGCATTTCTGTGAATGTGTTATTGATGTCTTGTGTGACATAATGCTGTTGCTCAGCAAAAAATCTGAATCAGTCTCCTGCTAAAGATTTATTTTTCAAAGTTAATGGGGAATGGAAAGAGGGCTTTGCCTCTTTTTACTAAATGTTTTTCCCTCTGGCCAGCTTTGGGAAGATTTTTCATTTTTGATCCTTCCCTACCTTCCTAGTGATATGCCCATGTGAGCATGCTCAGATTCATAGGGAAGGCCAGCTTGATGAGACTTAGAGGATGTGAATGAAGAGCAGAGGCATGGGAGTGGCTTGCGGGAATGATGGATGATTAATACCCTTATTCAATAAACATACTCATGGTTAATGCGACTCAAACATTGCTCTATGCTTCAACGGCAAGAGGAAATGTGGGAAAAAGGATTTGCATTCACAAATAAGTGTGGGAGTAGCTTGCTTGATGCGGCGGTTACTACCCCAAACCAAATTAGCCTGCTACTTCACTTTCAATGCATAGCCAAGCAGCTCTCTGCTTCAATAGCAAGGGGGGAATAAAGAAAAGAGGATTTATATTCAGACAACAACCAACAAGGACTACATTACACAGGCTGGGTAAATAAATAAGCGTGGGAGTAGCTTGCCTGTTATGGCGATTACTACCCTGAACCAATCAAGCCTGATACTTCACTTTGAATACATATTGGGGTACATTTTAAAAACCTGCATGCACGTAGTGGCGTGTATCTTATAAAATCCGGGGTCGGCGCGCGCAAGGGGGTGCACATTTGTGCAACTTGAGCGCACCGAGCCCTGCACGCACTGCCCGTTCCCTCCAAGGCAGCTCTGAAATTGGAGCAGCCTCGGAGGGAACTTTCCTTCCACCCCCCCCACACCTTCCCTCCCCCCTACCTAACCCCCCCCCCCCCCCCGGCCCTATCTAAACCCCCCCAACTTTATCGCCCAAGTTACGCCTGCTTGAAGCAGGCGCCGATGGCCCACTGCCGTGCCATCACCCAACCTGGGGGCTGGTCCAGAGGCCTCAGTCACGCCCCCCAGAACGCCCCTGGGCTGGCACCACTCCCCCCGGAACGCCCCGAACGTCGCGCCGCCCCCCGATACGCTCCCCTAGCAAAGCCCTGGGACTTACTTGCGTCCCAGGGCTTGCGTGTGCCGCAGAGCCTATGCAAAATAGGCTCGGCGCACACAGGGTTTTTTTTTAAGGGTTACGCACTTAACTTAAGCGCATAACCCTTTTAAAATCCGGCCCATACAGCACAGCTCACTGCTTCAACAGCAGGGGGTAATGAAGAAAGGATTTACATTCAGACAACAACCAACAAGGACTAAATTGCACAGGCTAAGTAAACAAATAAGCATGGGAGTAGCTTGCTTATTGCGGCGGTTACTACCCCAAACCAATTAGGCTTGATACTTCACTTTGATGCAGCTCCAGCACTGCTCTCTACATCAAAGGCGGGGTGGAAGGAAATTAGAACCAAAAAGTTATCAATAAGGGCCCTGACCTCAGTGGTCAGAGTAACAGATAAGTATGAGAAAAATAAGTGTGAAAGCTTGCTGGGCAGACTGGATGGGCCACTTGGTCTTCTTTTGCCGTTATTTCTATGTTTCTATGAAGGTCAAGAGCCACTTCTAGGTTGGAGGAGAAGACCTTTTTGGTGGGTCTCTGCTCACTATGTAGTGCTATTGAGAGGAGTTTTTGAGAGCATGGAGTTTATTCTGTTTTTTTTCACCAGTGTCTGACACAAAGGTCAGTTTTTCCCTGTGTGGAAGGGCTGGAGAACAGGTGAATCTACTCCATGACCAATAAAGAGTGGGGTTAGATGCATTGGCACTTGGAGATTGTTCTTTGACAAGTCATCTTTTCAGGACTGCATTTTTGATGGTGTTTGCATTCCCAGAGTCACTCAACAGTGGGTTGAAACTGCTAGAGACTGCTATTTTGGAAAGAGATTTTTTAACACCTGATGAGAGAAGAATTTTCTATTTCAGTTCCCTTCTAAGACATGGTAGAGGAAGAAAACCTTTCTCACCCTTCTTGGGAAGGGTTTTGGCTTGGACAATGTTTCAGAGGAAGGTAGAGGAGTTGTAAGATCTGGCACCATGAATAATTATGATTTTTGCAATCCTAGTTTGAATTTTGTTTTTTACAACTTGATTTTATTTATTTTTATTTAAAATTCCTTATACTCCGCTACCTCCGGAGATCAGTTCAGCGCGGAAGAGTACATTTTTGAGTTGAACATAACATCTGACTCCATGCTGTGCTTACTCCATCAAGAGGATTCCTCTACCTGTGAGTGACTGTGAATTGTATGAGAGCAGATGACTGTGGTACAGATTCCCACTAATGCACCAAGGGCCCCGGATTTGTATACCTCCTCCCCCCCGCTGGTGAACCCCGACACCCATGGCTGAAGTGTGATGCGTTTGGAGCAAGCGAGAGATCTGGGAGAGAAAGAGTGGGCCAGGGACTTTGCTGTGGCCCTCCCGTTAGGTGGGCCCCAAGCCAAGAAGGGTTTGCATTACTAATACTATCCAAGGTCTCAGAAAAAGAAAGAATTAGTCCACGTTAAAGTGCCCTCTTTATTTTATTTACTTTTTTTTTTAACCAGCAGCAAATGGACAAAACATCAGCAAGGGATTTAGATCACAGTATGTTGCAGTGACAGTTTCACCTGAGGTGTTGAGCAGTTTTGAACAAGGCCTGGTGAGCCTTAGGTCTCAGAAGTTTAGAGGCAATTTCAGAATTTGTATTTGGTTTTGAGCAAACCCTTCCCAACCCCCACAAAACACCTACAGGTCAGTTTGCTTACCCAGTTTTGGAGTAATGCAGCGCTATGTTATGTTCATACCTGGGAACTGCTCAACCCGAGAGGAGCACAGGGTTGGGGGCAGCAGGACATCGCAGTACAGACTTTTTCTCTTCCTCCTCTCCTTCCTCCCAGGGAACTACTTTCTTCTTAACTAATATTCTCTGTCAGATAAATAGTTCCTACCTTTGGAGTCTCTGGCTCAGCATCTCTCTTGTTCTCTTCCCTTGCCTCTACTCCTTTTTCTGGTTTGTTTTCTTTTTCTCTGCTTTTTGCCTTCTCTCCTCTCTCCACCTCTTTCTTCTGCACTCTTTCCTCCATTCTTTTCCCCCCTTCCTCCTCCATTATCTCCCTGGAGCCCCACTCCCATTCCAGGGTCCTCTCCTTCTCATCTCCTAACATATATAGTAACATAGTAATGACCACAGAAAAGGATCAAATGGTCTATGCAGTCTGCCCAGCAAGCTTCTTATGGTAGAAACTGCCGCGCCGTGCAGGTTACCCCATGTTTTTCTTAAGTTTAGTAACTGCAGCACCGTGCAGCTACCCCCAAGTCTTATGATAAGGCTAGTAATATTTGCAATCAAAACCAAGCAACTGTCAAAGCCATCACAAATTACTGCGAGTAACATTTTTACTGGGTGAGGAATCTTCTTGATAATTCAGATAATGCCATCCTTGGTCCTTTCTCTCCCTCTTTAACTTCCTCCTCCCTTATCTGTCTTCCCCCTTAGCTGTCTTCTTACCCTTACTATCACTTCTGTTGTCCCCTCTTTCTGTCCATTCGTGCTCCCTCTCTTTTCCCATCCTTGCTTTTCCCTCCCCCAGTGCTTGGGTCTCCCCTCTCAAAGACATTCACTCTTGGCTCCCCTGCCCCTTCCTGTGCTCTCTCTCCTCTCACTGCCTCCACACAGACAAACAGTCTCTCTCTCTCTTTCTCTCTTCTCCATTATCCCCTTGGTCAGTGCTGTCATTGTGAAAACCAGTAGGGGAAAAGTCCTTCCTACCCCTACAGCCATTCTGGCCCCTCCTCTCACTGTTGATTGGCTCTGTTTAGCGAAAATATCCAATCAGAGAGGAAAGGCGGTAACAGCTCCTGCCTGTCTCTAAGGTGGTCCTAGTACCTGCTGAGTCTTCATCAAATATTAGCAAAAAAGACCATCATGCTCGAGAGAGTAAAATGACCTTTAAGATCTGGAGATCCTGCGTGCACTCCCTGAGAACAGGCATTGAGTCTCTAAACATGGAGAGGTCCATATTCAAAAGCATTTAGCCAGCTAACTCAGCAGTTAGTCTGCAAACTGAATATTTGGACACATATTCTGCTAAATTCTAGCCGCCTAATAAGTTAGACGGCTAGAATTTAGGGGGTTTCCAGGGACATAACTGGGAGGAGTTGAGTTAGCCAGCTAAGTTAACCTGCCAGTTCCAATATTCAGAGTTAGCCAGAGAACTTAGCCAGCTAAATCTGGTCGGGCCATAGAGTTGATCTAAAGTTAGGCGGCTATAATTTGCCTGAAATGTAAATCTGGCTCTTAGTTACTTTACCGAGAAGACATAATACGTTAGAAATCAGGTGGATTAGCCGGCTCAGTGGCTCACTGCTATGCGAAAGACCTGTGTTTGATTACTAGAGCAGGTTCTGCTTCCCCAGACAGCTGTGGAGGCAGTGTTCATAGCCTCTGGGGATGGGAGCAGGGAAGATTGGCCATTGTGCAATGGTGACAGCTAGAGGCCAAACTTAGAGCCTATGTTAATTGGGTTCTGGAGAGACTTCTGTGGTTCCTGGTTGCAATTAGAGCTACTATCCTTGACCTTTTATCTGAAATGTATCAGCTTTCTTGCTTGTCAATACCATAGGCCCTGGGCCACCAAGAAACATACCATCAATCTGCAAATTACATAACAATGCTTTATAGCAAAATATGCTATGCTTCTTCTTGTGTTTTTCATAGAATTTATTTATTTATTTAGAACTTTTCTATACCGACGTTCATGAAAAGACATATCACATCGGTTTACATCGAACCAAGGTTAGATTACATCGAACAAGGGTTACATCAAACAGGGGACTGCCATGAACAAGAGGTAGTAATGGTCAAAATGGGTGACCAGGGTGAGATTCCAAGAATAAGTAATAACAAGTGAATAACTGTGGTAAAAACAAAAGCGAGAAACATTTGGGATAACTGTGGTAGAAACAAAAGCGAGAAACATGAAGGGAAGGGCTAAAACACAATTACTTAAACCTTAAGCAGGGAAGAGAGCAGGGAGAGGGAGCACAGGGCAGGGGGTACCTGGGATGGGGGTGCCGGGGATGGGGGACCAGGTGAGGGGGGATGAGAGGGGGTTAATAGCAAGGAAGGGTGCAGGAGATGGGAAGGATGGGGGGGGGGGGTAGTGAGGGGACACGGGGATGGTAAAAAGATTAACATGATGCGAATGACCCTTATAACAAGATGCTAAAGATCATTATAACATGGTGCTGGAGAGGAAGAGTAAGGGAACACGGGGATGGTGTTAAAGATTAACATGATGCTAAAGACCATTATAACATGATGCTAAAGACCATTATAATATGGTGCTAGGGAATCATACAACATTCTGGAAAGGACCGGGCAGCCATGAGAGTCACTAATTAGGGAATCTTAGAACATTCTGGCAAGTGCTGGGCCGCAACTAGAGTCAGTGAGAGAACTGCTGCTCTTTAGGGAAACGCTTGTTTGAAAAGCCAAGTCTTAAGTTTTTTCTTGAAAGTCAGCGGGCAGTGTTCTTGGCGTAAATCTGGGGGTAATGTGTTCCATTGGGAAGGTCCCGCTGTGGAGAAGGCGCGTTTCCTTATGGGGGCATGGAGAGAGGACTTGGTGGGAGGAGCATAAATTTGCTTGTTTGATTCCTTCTTGAAATATAATTTAAGGATGCTTGGCTCCTGTTGTTGGTTGCACCTGGGTCTCGGCCTGTAATGTTTAGCAAAGCAAATGGAGACTTCTGATAGCAGATTACTGCACCTTGCAACCTGTTATAGTATTACTGCTTGTTTTGCTAAATTGAAATAACCAAAACAAATAAAAGTTCCACGACAGATGGATCAATAACTTTAAATTCCATAATGTCATTCTGTGACTTGCTTTTCACCATCTTGACTGGCTGCTTCGACTGATCCTGGGATGTGGCAATGTAAAAACCTTTATTCGATTGTGACTCAAAGGAATAAACGATGGGTGGGCTTACATTTGACTTCCAAAAGATAAAGCGCTCCATATCTCCGCTGAGAGAATTTGGAAGACTGGGGATCATCTAGATATGAAAAGGAAAGTTGGTCAGTATACATAAAGGTGTAGCAAAGACTAACCTGCATCATGAGATACAGCTGCACCAGAAAATCAGCAGTAAAAAGCAAAATTGTGAAACAACATTATTTAAAAGCTGCAGAATTGTACCAATAATGCTAAAGCTGTACTTTTAGACTAATGTTGCATGTCCTGCGATTATAGAATAATTTTTTAACGTATCTGTCTTCTTCTACATGGCACTTAGCACATTAGGGAACTCTATTTGTTTTGGGGGTGTTTCAAAAAATAAAATCAAAATAAACAAAACCTGCATCTTTAAAGTGCTTCTCTACTCTTAAATGACACTTGTTTGCCGAAGGAAAGGCAAAAAGGCTTCCAGAGTGCATATCCAGCATAACTCTCTGCTTCAATGGCAGGGGGAATGAAGAAAAGAGGATCTATATACAGACAACAACCAACAAGGACTGAATTACATAGTCTGGGAAAACAAATAAGTATGGGTGTAGCTTGCTTATTGCGGCGGTTACTACCCCTAACCAATTAAGCTAAATATTTCACATAGATGCAGCTCCAACACTGCTCTCTGCATTAATGGTGGGAGTGGAAGGGAAACAGAACCAAAAGGTTACTAAGAGCCAAGAGTAACAGATAAGTAGAAAAAAAATGTGCAAAGCTTGCTGGGCAGACTGGATGGGCCGATTGGTCTTCTTCTGCCGTCATTTCTATGTTTCTATGTTTTCTCTTTCTACATTTCTTTCGTGAATTTGGTGTTCGTGAATGGTACCAGGTTGACAAAGCTGAAGACCGAAGCTCTCCACATTAGTCGCTCTGTCTAGAGGGGCCACCTTCATGGTGTGTTTGTACGTATCAGTCACACAGTTTTCTGAAGGGACATTTCTGCCTCCCTCCCCTCAAGGAGTCAAAAATGCCCGGCAGTAGTGGGATTGAGAACATAAGTGCTATGCCAGATCAAGGTCCATTAACCTCAGCATCCTGTCTGTGACAGGGCCCATTGCAAAACGTAGATCCAATTTCTTCTTGCTGACTCCCAGTAACAAGTACTGCATTTCCCAGAGTCAGTTAATAACTGTTTAAGGACTTTCCTTCCAGGAATTTGTCCAAACCCCTGATAAATCCTGCTGTATCTGTTGCTGTGACCGCATCCTCCAGCCACAAATTCCACAGCTTCCAGTTTGTTTAAAATCTATCAGCTGTTAGTTTCAAGGAGTGTCCCCTAGTCCTGGTATTTATTGACAGGGTAACTAACTGTTCCCCTTTTATCTTTTCCACCCTACTCTCCTCTCTCATATTTCCTCTCAGCCGTCTCTTCTCCACGCTGAAAAGCCCTAACCTCTTTAGCCTTTCTTCATAAGGGAGCTCTTCCATCCCCTCCACCAGTTTTGTTGCTCTTCTCTGTGCCTTTTCTAATTCCGCTATACATTTTTATTTTTAGATGGGGTAACCAGAACTGCACCCAGTACTCAAGATGCGCTTGCACCCTAGACCTATACAAAGGTATTAAAATGTTTTATGATTTATTCACCGTTCCTTTCCAAATAATTCCTAGCATTCTGTTTGCGTTTTTGACCGGTGCCCCACACAGCGCTGAGGATTTCGACGTACTGTCCTTTTCCTGGGTGGTTACTCCTAATGTGGAACCCAGCAATGTGTATCTAAAATTGGGGTTAGTTCTCCCTGCGGGCCTCACTTTGCACTCGCCCACATTAAAATTTCATCTGCCATTTGGATGCCCACTTCTCCAATCTTGCAAGGCCCTTCTGCCATTCCTCACAATATGCCTGTGTTTCAACTACTCCGAACATTTTAGTATCAGCTGCAAACTTGATCGCATCATTCGTCTCTCCCTTTTCCAGATCATTCATGAATAAGCTGAACAGCACAGGTTCCCTGGGGCCCTCTACTATTCCTCCTTTCTCTACTAGGAGAGCTGATTATTTAGTACTACTTTCTGTTTCCTATCTTTCAACCAGTTACCAATCCAGTTTAAGAAAATACCTCCTGGCCCATGGCTTCGTGAGGGACTTTATCAAATGCCTTCTGAAAATACAGATACACTATTATCCAAGTGCCGATTTATTTACTCCCTCAAAGAATTCTTATCAGCTAGGAATCCTAAATCCATGCTGACTGACCCCTATTAAGCTGGGTTTATCCATATAACCAGTAATGTTGTTCTTAATTATACGTTCCCCATGTCCTCACTCCCTGAAGGCCTAGCTGGGGAACCTCCTGTCTAAAAGGGAAGGGCAGGACTGGGCTTCCCCAGCCAGTAGTCTCCTTTTTAGGGCATCAGGGAACGAGGCAGGAGGAGCCGCTATTGCAGTACCTAAATTTGACTGGCCAAGATGGGCAGCTAGCACTGAAAATCAGCCTGCCGAACTTTCCTCCCCCTGCTGTAACCTGGCCCCTGTGCCTGCCCAGAATTTATCTACCTAGTGACGATTCGCTGGTTATCCCAGTCACCTTTCAAAAGCTTTGATCTAGCTGGCCTTATCCTTACTTAGCAGGTAAGATCCCTTTAAATATTGACCTCATAAATGGCATATTGTTTACATGCATAACTTATTTAAATTTCAGATTACATATATAAACTTTTGAAATGCCCCCACAGAATGCCCCTTTTTTGTGGAATGAAATTATGCTTACAGGCAATGGAAAATCCACGGTTCAGTGCGTAAGCCTATGCATGACTCTCCCTGAATGGCTCATGCATACACTAAACATGATCCAAAATATTGTGGCCAGGGTAGTGCTGGAATGTCAGAGATGGTCTCCTACAACCTTCTTGCTGCGCACTTTACTGGTTAGCAATCAGTGCTTGTGCAAAATTTAAGCTCTTAACTCTAACTTCTAGGATCATAAAGGGGAGCAATCCAGGGGATTTAAAAACAAACAAACTGGAATAGTGTTGCCCTAGACACCACTTAGACTGAGCCAAGGGGGTGTTGCTTTGCATTCTGCCCTCTAGAGTGGCCTGGAGGGCATTTTCCATAGCAGCTCCTCTGTTATGGAATGCTCTGTCCTTAGAGATCAGGTTTGAGCAAAGTTGTCTTACTTTCCATAGAAAGGTGGCAATATGGCCCTTGCCTATGACCTCATTTTGTGGTTGTCTCTCCTTTGGGTTAGGGTTGGCTTTTGCTGTTGGTTTTCTTTGAGAATAGTGGGATGGCTGGGGAGGTTTCCTCTCTTGAAGTGGTTTGGCAGAGATGGTGTTGGATGGGGTATGTTTTTTGTCATGGCATGGTCTCCATAAAGAGATAATTTGAAAACAGTGCAGACTCCAGGGGTACTATGGACCGTTTATCAGTTTCCAAAGGGGAAACACATACATGCTTTCCCTTGGAAAATAATTCCAATAAAACTACCGCACATATTTACACCTGCTAACGTATATGCATAGCTTTTGGAGAGGTAAAGCACGTGCACACTTCTGAAAATGCAAAAGTGTGGATATAAGGGCAAACCCCTCCCTAGCCCCACCTCCAGGAATGCCTCTGCTTGCTGCAAGTGAAAGAACACACATATATACAGGCCATACGTGCATCCTTTTATCTGCAAATTCAGCAGACAGTTTGAGAAAAGTCCATTTCCAAGGGTAAAGCTCTGTTTCGCTCTCCACATGTTGATTATGCTACTTGTTTTTATTTGGTTGTACCTATCCCTGGATGGGTTTGTATGTCATTTAGTATGTATTATGTAAAATTTGAATGATTTTATGCATTAGTCTGGATAGTTTTAAAAATGGTTTTGTATACTGTTTTGGGTGTTTTTTTGTTCCATACCATGAGAAGAGCGGTATATAAGCACTGAAAATAAAATAAATATGGCCAGTTATGCTTTTAGCGGGCAATAATCAGACTGTCCACATTGGTGCAAACTCCATGGGTAGTTTTACTCGCAGGATTTGCACCAATAATCAAAGCAAAATTCATGGCCCTGGAAACAAATTGCACCTGCGTTTTTTGTGGAGCCTTCCTCCAGCCAATGAGTTTTGAAAATCCCAAACTACACATGTTGGTGCCTTCCCTTCTCACCTGCGAGAAGGCCTTCAAAATGTGGGGGTAAACTTGCACGTGTTGTTGAACAACAGGAGGGGGCAACATTCATCAAGCCCCTTTCTTTCAATATTTCCCTTACCCTGCCTTATTTCACTGTTTCCCGACCCTCTTCTGGAGGCACACCTAACCAGTCGGGATTTCAGGATTGCATACCCTGGGTCTCCATTGCATGCAGACCTATCTTATGCATAATCGTTGTGGCAATCACGAAAACCGGAGAAAGCTGGGAAACACTGCCTTATTTTACGTGCCTAAGTCCTGACTAAGCACTTGGAAATGTTTGATGATGTCTAGAGAATACACAGTGAGCACCCATTTCAGAGGCCAACCTCCGAGTGACCCAAAGAATGAAACATTTCTAAGCCCCCAGTGCCCTGTTGGAGACCACTGTCTTCAAATGGGCTTGTTGTGCACATGAACCTCCATGTATAAGTCAGCATGTGCCGTATGCAGCCGTGGGTAGGGGTGTGCATTCGGATTGACCGCATTAGTAAAACGCAACTCATATTTTTTTTTTACTTAAAAAATTGATTCGACATAAACGATCGGATTTCCCACATATCGAACATAGATATGTTCGATATGTGGGAAATCACGATTGTTGAGCCAAAATAAAAATATAAACCCCCTCACCCTCCTTAATCCCCCCCCCCCCCCCCGACTTACCACAACTCCCTGGTGATGGAGCGAGGAGTGAGGACGCCATTTCTGCAATCCTTGGCGAGAAGCATGTGACGTCGGCGGCACGTCGAGTGGCGCCGGCGTCACGTGATTCCCGGCTCGTTCGCGCCGGACGGCTCGTTCGGCCCAAAAAGAACTTTTGGCCAGCTTGGGGGGGTCAGGAGGCCCCCCCAAGCTGGCCAAAAGTTCTTTTTGGGCCGAACGAGCCGTCCGGCGTGAACGAGCCGGGAATCACGTGGCGCCGCGTCACTCAGACGCGACGTCACGTGATTCCCGGCAAGTTCGCGCCGGACGGCTCGTTCGGCCCAAAAAGAACTTTTGGCCAGCTTGAGGGGGTCAGGAGGCCCCCCCAAGCTGGCCAAAAGTTCTTTTTGGGCCGAACGAGCCGTCCGGCGCGAACTCGCCGGGAATCACGTGACGCCGCGTCACTCGACGTGCCACCGACGTCACATGCTTCTCGCCAAGGATTGCAGAAATGATGTCCTCACTCCTCGCTCGATCACCAGGGAGTTGTGGTAAGTCTGGGGGGGGGATTAAGGAGGGTGAGGGGGTTTAAAATTTTTTTTTGCACATATGTACATATACCCAACTCATTGGATTTTTTTTATGTCCATATTGGCCGCAAGTGGGACCCCCTTTCGGACATAAAAAATATGAACATAAAATTTTGCTCTGCACATCCCTAGCCGTGGGCTCCTAGGGTTTGCATTGTGCCAGAAGCTTCCTCAGGGGGCTCTCTAAAGTGCCACGTCTGAGCCCAGATCTCCTATGTGGAAGGGGAACGGGCACTGTATTTTAGACTCTCGGGACTTTCTCGTTTCCACTCACTTCCAGTTTCAGCTGAGGCGATGAGGTGGATGGACAGGATAGGTAGGAGTTCCCAATTTTCATAACAACAGCTTCAGCGGTGGCTTCTTTGGGCTTCAATGATGACGATGATGCATAGTTAGTCATTTCAAATGTGGCTAATATTAAAAAGGAAGCAAATGGAACAATGATTATTGCAGTAGTATTTGCTAACTGTACTGTACTTTTCCATGGCACATCTTATAAAAAGTTTGACATTCTGCAAAGAAGTTTGTTGAGAAATTGAGTGCATTGGTATGAGATGTGTTTTGTCGTAAAATTTGAATTACAGGTTAATTTTTGGGTCTTAACTTAATGTAGTGATCCTACTAAGGTGCAAGAACAGAGAATGATTGTAATTAATTTATTGCAGTGGTGTCAGGCATTGTACTACACGGAGCACAGGGTGCGGGGGCACCGTTGTAACTATGTCAAAACGTTTGTGCACTCAATCAGCATATCTGCAGGAATTCTCTTGGGGTGTGCTGAATTCACCAAACATTTTTTGTTCAAAATCTTAGGCAGATTTCTGCAAATCCACAGCAGAGTTTGGGTGAATTTGCTGATTTCCTGGCAAATCAGCAGGCAGATCCGGCATGAGCATCCTCGGGATTTTCCTCAGATTCACCTGGGAAAGCTTCAACAAAACTGTCCTAGAGAATTTAAGGAAAATCCAAAAATGTCCTTGAGCTAGTAGAAACCAGGCTGACGTGTGCTTGGCTAAAATTAGACCTGAGATTATTTGCACATCTCCGAGCATGGCAAAAGACAAAAAAAAAAGCAAATGAAGAAGTAGAAATCTGTGGCTTCTTACCTTCGTGTATGGGGCCTTGCATGGGTAATGATTGCAGGGTGTCTCCCTCGGGGATAAACGATTTAGCATCCGTATCGGTCACCTGGTAATGCTTAGGGGAGGCAACTTTTTGGAATTTCGGTACAAACTGAAGAGTCTCCGTTTTAGCGTCATACCTGAGCTGATCTAGGAGCAAGCAGACACCTTGTTATTTTAACGTTCACATGCAAACACTGCTGCCATTTGCACAATTTAATGAGAACGACTTGCAGTTGCTGCTAAGTGATATACATTTTTAGAACACTTTTCCTATGTGTGATTGTTTCTCAGAATGAAAGCCCTATGAAGTTTCTGCAGGTGGAAGCTGGCAGAAGTTATTCCTGGCTAAGGGCAAGAAAATGCTAGGTGAGGTAATCAGATAATAAAGATGTTAGGAGGCTGCAGACAGCATGCTTTATTCAGTCCCATTGGCCTCTCTTATCACAGGCCCAGCCACCTGAATCCATTCACAAAATCTTCTAAGAATAGCCACCAATCCCCAGGCAAGGGAAACCTGCCAGCCGCATTGCACCAGCCTCCCATTGGTGCCCCTAGCTCCCCTGGGGTGGCAAGGCCTGGCCTCTCCACCATCACTGCCTCCCTTCCAAGGCAAGCGAGGCCCATGCTCCCTGCCAAGGGGTGAAAGGGGATCAGCTGCTATTCTGTTGCATGCAAACATGGGCACCTCCCCTACACAAGATTTCCTTTTACAAAATTTGTTGCCCAGAAAAAAAATAAAATTGAGACAAATAACTTTGTTTTCTACTGGGCTTTGCGGGCAAAGAGAGATAAAGCGACATGCCTAAGGCCACAGAGAGTCAGCAGCATGGGATACGTTTTATCTCATGTCCCAGAACTGTCTCCCGTATTAAACTAACCATAAGACCATTCTTCCTCTCTAGGTAGCAATTAGCTCTAACACTGTATCTAAATCCTTAAAAACCTTTACCTGACAAAGAAATGTTCTTTTTTATGTTCAGGAGTTGCCTTGGGCGCAATACTAGTGTTATCTCCTTCCTGAAGTTTTCTCTGAGGGTCATGTATGGTGGTGTAGGAAACATGCCCCAGGGCTGGATGCGAGCGTTCCTGCCAGGCTCCCACTTGGAGCAAGACCTCCATGCTAAGCCTTGCAAGGATCCCTGGGACTATGAGAGAGAGAGAGAGAGAGAGAGAGAGTTGCATTCACCAGTTTTGCAGTGCCAAAAAAAGCTTTCAAATGAATGAGGGCGCTCTCCCTTCCAGCTGTGTTTTTCTTCAGTCACCCTTAAAAACATCTGCTTTCTGGGGACAGATTACTAATTTGTACCTCCTATATTCTATTTATAGTGCAATCCCTTGTTTTTGTTTTGTGTGGGAGGGAGGGTTGCAGTTTTGCTGCTTCTTTGCTGCAGAATTTATCCTCTTTAGCATTTTCCTATGGAAGAATCACCAGTTTTACATTTAGAACAGTTTTTGAGGACCCAGTCCATACTTCATCCTTCTAAGAGACTTATGTAAGACAGGTTTAGCGTACTTATATTTCTTTGTAAATTCATTTTTCTTTCTGTTCCCCTCAATTCCTATTTGTTTTCAGCCTTCTATTGGATCTGGAACTTTTTAGTCAGTCTGAGTTATGCGCCTAAACGTTAAAATGAATGTACAGCACCTGGAGCCAAAGGCATGTGGCCTGTAGTCTGCAGAATTCGGGGGTGGGCAGAATATCCTGCCCAGGAGTAAAACTTTGTGAGACAGAGCCAATTGTCCTCTAGAGTGACCTAAAGTGAAAACAATGTCACAGGTCCAGTCTGCAGCTGAGGAACATTCCAGACTAAGGGCCTTTACGATTATGAGGGCCTGATGGTGGCATTCCCTTTCCAAAATTTTAATGCTGGCACAGAATGGGGGTTGTCCTTTTGAAAACCCTTGCCCTGCATGTTTTGAGAACTCATTTGTACCCTGTGGACCTTATTGAACATTGTACCGCACTTCTCAGGGTCAAATCTTCCTGACTCTCGGAATAGCCATGTTGAAGGAGATTTATACAACTAGTTGAGGAAAGCTCCAGCATTTTGACTTGCCAGCCAGAAACCTTTGATATTCTGCTGAGTGTATCATGAGGCACAGACCGATGGCAACAGTGTGCTGTAGGCTCTGCCTCATGAAATATCAAAAAGACAAAAAAAAGGATTCAAAGACAAGAGTCCGGTCGCAACCTGTACTCCATGAAAAAAGAAGTGGAGGTGTGAAGGAATAGGCAGAGGCTAATTTCTGACAGAGCTAGGACGTCTTGATAGTATAATGTATGAGTGCAAGGGGATCTTATAAGTATGGTGTTCATGTCAGAGTTCAAATAAAATATTTAGAATTGGCTGCAGTACTGCAGGTGGCCTGGAAAGCAACTTCACCTGGGAGGATGGACCTCTGTTTGCTTTGCTACTCAATAAAAAGATTTCAATATAAATTGAGCTGGGAGTTTTTTTGTGCAATAGATGGATATACCGATATTAAGGGATTAGGAAGGGATGAACTAAAACACATCAGGGTCAGTTATCAAAATCCTTTATCACACTCCCAGGGATGTATATTACTGCCTAACTAATACTGTGTTCTTTACCTTTAAGCAGGAAGGGCCTGAGCCATAGAAGAATCCATTATGTCCACTGGAAAAGAAAACATTAAACAAGTTATTCCATGAGAACCGATTTGATCTCTATTTAGTTTAGATTGGAGGAATTCTTGCTGAAATTAGGAAGCCCCAAATATGTGAGCCTGCAGTCCAAGCATCATGAGGTGTTTTCCCCCCTCAGACCACTGGCTGTCTCTGGAGCTGGGCTGTCTCTCGAGCTGTCCAGTCCTGCTCCATGCTCTGCACTGCCAGAGAAGGAAGCTCGGCTCTGAATACAGAGCATCTCTCAGGTTTCTACAACGAAGGGAGGCAACCAGCACAGGGAAAGGAGCTGGGCTTTATTATTCTTCAAAACGTTTCTTTTAAGACCAAGGCAGTAAGCATGCTTGATTTGTTTTTCATATCTAAAAGTTTAGATGCCACAGGACCGCTGAGGATTAAACTTGTGCTATTTTTTTTTTTGCTTCCAGCTTAATTTGAATTGGCCTCCGTTGGGTCACAGCACCATGAGTCTTTATTCACAACTACTCAGAGCTGCTTCTCCTGTTTTAAACTTCCCACTCACCCCATCCATTATAATGACAGTCCTTTCCTAGAGGCCACAGACACAGCTCTCGTTGGACATGTACTAAGTCTGGCCACTAAATAACACCACTGAGCAATAGCTAAGAGTCCCTATGCACTGTGACTGTGAATGCAGCTTCCCCAAGTCCCAGCTGACCTGGAGAATAAATAGAAACTGGGCCCAGGGTTTCTACCTGGATTTTCCATACAGCAGTATGCAGCACTAGTGCTAAGCCACTGGGCCAGCTTCCCTTCTAAGTTTAAGAGCCAGCTTCTTAATCACAGTTACCATCTGCCTTAAACTTTTCAATAATCCAATTAGTTTGTCTGGAAAAGAACACTACCTATTGGATACGGATTTCTCTTACATTGCTCTCCTAGGTAGGGGGTGTGGCACTTGTTCTTGTTTTTGGAAAGGGCTGATGTACTGCATTCAGTCAGGCAGGTGACAGGGAGATCTCAGCCAAAATATACAAGAAATAAAGCAGCAGTATCGTGTGGGTGGTAACCTTTGTGGGATTTCTGCTGTCGGTGACTACTTCCTTCTCCTTCTCATGGGCATCCATCAAAGTCGTATGTCTTTCCATTGATAAGCACCCCTAGCACTCGTGAAGTAGAAGAGCAGGGGGCGAAGGAGATATTATTAGGGAACTAACATTTTTGTTAGGAAAGTAAGTAAAAGAAAGAGGAAAAAGAGACCACTGTGGTTTTCTAAAGAAGTAGCTGAAAAGGTAAGGGAGAAAAGTTCATTAACTATAAGAGATCACAGAAAGAGGAAGACAGGCAACAATATCTGGAAAAGTTAATAGAAGCTGGGAAAGTAGTCAGGAATGCAAAAATTCAAATAAAAGCAAATACGGTAAAACAGGGGAACAAGACTGTTTAAGGATATATTAATGATAGAAAGAAGTGTAAAAGTGGCATTGTGAGACTCAAAGGTGAAGGGGAGGAATATGTAAAGACTGATGAGGTGAAAGCAAAATTGCTTAACAGATATTTCTTTTCACTGTGGAAGGGCCAGAAGGAGGATCACATAAAATGAACAAAAATATGATTGAAAATGAGGTACATCTCAATCAATTTTCAGAAAGGTGTGTTTGTGAGGAGCTAACTAAACTTAAAGTAGATAAGGCAATGGGGCCGGAAGGGATACATCTGAGAGTACTAAGGGAACTTAAGAGAAATTCTGACTAACCTTTTCAATGCTTCTTTAGTAGTTCCAGAGGACTGGAGACAGGGGAATGTGGGTCCTATTCATAAAAGTGGAAGTAAGGAGGAGACTGGGAACTATAAGCCTGTTAGACTGACCTCAGTAGTGAGTAAATTAATGGTCTCGCTGCTAAATCAGAGGACAGTGCAGTTTCTGGAATCCAATGGATACATGATCTGAGGCAGCATAGCTTTTACCAGAAGTAAATCTTGTCCGACGAATCTGATCAATTTCTTTGATTGGTTGATCAGAGAGTTGGATCAAGGGAGAGAACTACTTGTACTATGTTTGGATTTTAATAAGGCCTTTGACACAGTTCCGCATAGGCATCTTATAAATAAATTGAGCTCCCTTGGTATAGAACATAGAAGGATTGACTGGGTTAAATATTGGTTGAATGGGAGATGACAAAGAGTAGTGGTAAATGGGATTCACTCCGGGGGGGGGGGGGGGGGGGGGGGGTGTGGCATTACTAACAGACAGGCCGATACAGTACAGTGCGCTCCTCCGGAGCCCTGTTAACCCGCATTTAGCGCGTCAAAAATGTGCGTCCAACCAACCCAAAACTAACAGCACCTGCAATATACAAATGCATGTTGATGGCCCTATTAGTTATTCCCGCGCGATCCAGAAAGTAAAATGTGCAGCCAAGCCGCACATTTTACTTTCAGAAATTAACGCCTGCCCAAAGGTCGGCGTTAATTTCTGCCGGCGCCGGGGAACTGCACAGAAAAGCAGTAAAAACTGCTTTTCTGTGCACCCTCCGACTTAATATCATGGCGATATTAAGTCGGAGGCCCCAAAAGTAAAAAAAAAAATTTAAAAATCGGCCTGCTGGTCAGAAGACAGAAGCACAATTATGCTGGCGTCCGTTTTCCGAACCCATGGCTGTCAGCGGGTTTATTTTATTTATTTATATATTTATTTATTTATTTAAGAGTTTTCATATACCGTCATTAAGTTATTCACCATCACAACGGTTTACAATAGGGCACCTATATTAATAAGTATGGGTCGTACATTACATAGGTGGTGCCAATAGTATTCGGTAACAATAATGTGTTTATTAGGGGGATTAAGTGTATCATAGCAATATGTCCTGAAGGTTGCCTGCAGTTAAAAAATGTTGAAATAATTTGGTAAGGATTTATAAAATTAGGCATTTGGTGCTTTAAGCCGCATAACTTTTACTTCGTTGCCCGCATCAGTTTTCTTTCTTGAAGGCTTGTATGTAAAGCCAGGTTTTGAACTGTGTTTTAAAAAGTTTATGATTGCTCTGGAGTCTTAGGTCAAGGGGCATGGAGTTCCATAATATGGGACCGACTAGAGACAGAGCTCGCTCCCTCACTTGGGTAAGTCTTGCGGTTTTCACAGAAGGAATGGGAAGGAGTGCTCTGTTTGCTGACCTTAGATTTCTGTGTGGGACATGTACTCTAAGTGCTGTGTTCAGCCATTCTGCTTTATCGTCGTGGATAAGTTTGTGTATTAGGCACAGTGCTTTGAACTGTATTCTTTGTTCTATGGGAAGCCAATGTAGAGTGGTAAGCATATCTGTTATGTGATCTCTTTTGTTTTTTCCTGTGAGAATTCTTGCAGCAGCGTTTTGTAAAATCTGTAGAGGTCTTACTGTAGTGTTGGGTAGGCCTAGTAGCAAGGCATTACAATAGTTTGAGAACTGACGCCGGCAAAATTGAGCGTCGGCTGTCAAACCCGCTGACAGCTGCCGCTCCTGTCAAAAAGGGGGCGCTATGGACGCGCTAGTGTCCCTAGCGCCTCCTTTTACCACAGGCCCTAATTTGCATAGGCCACCCTCCTGAATCGCGCGCCCAGGAGAGTGGCCTGTGCGCACACCGGGAGAGCAGGCGCTCACCCACTCTCCCGCGCATTTTTCTGAATCGGCCTGAGTGTGCCTCAGGGATCAATCCATGGGCCATTGGTTTTCAATATTTTCATGAGTGACATAGTGGAAGGATTGTCAAGAAACGTTTGTCTTTTGCTGATGTTACCAAAATCTGCATCAGGGTAAACAGCCAGGAAGATGCGGAAAACATGAGGATGGATCTAGTGAAGCTTGAGGAATGGTCTAGGGCCTGGCAGCTAAGATTTAATGCTAAAAAATGCAGTTATGCATTTAGGATGCAAAATCCCAAGGGAGAGGTACAGTATTGGGGTTGAACTTCTTTTAAGTACAAAAGAGCAGGATCTGGGGATGACTGTATTTGATGATCTTAAGGTGGCCAAAACAGATGGATAATTGATGACAAAAGCCAGAAATATGCTTGGAGAGAGGAGTAGTCAGCAAAAAAAAAAAAAAGAGGTGATATTGCCCCTGTATAGGTCCCTGGTGAGACCTTATTTGGAATACTGTGTAGAATTCTGAAGACCACACATCTTCAAATAGATATAAACTGGTTTGTTGGTCCACAGGCTGGCTACTAAAATGGTCAGTGGTCTTCATTCTAAAGCATATAAGGCCAGACTTAAAGATCCAATCATACAGTAAAAACCATAGAGGATAGGGGAGATAAATAGAGACATTTAACTATCTCAAAGGTTTCCATGCACAGGAGGCAAGCCTCTTTCAACGGAGAGGAGGCTCTAGAACAAGGGGTCATGGGATGAGGGTGAAAAGCGGCAGACACAGGAATAATCTTAGGAAACACTTCTTTACAGAGAGGGTAGTGGATGCATGGAACAACTTCCCAGTGGAGATGGTAGAGACATGGGATGTATCCCTTCCAGCCCCATCACCTTTTCTACTTTAAGTTTAGTTACCTCCTTACAAACACACTTTTCTGAAAATTATCGAGGTTTACTTTATCTGAATTAAAAAATCATGGGATAAACACAGGGGCATTGTAAAGCTAAATTAGTTGGTGCCAATAGGCAGACTAGATTGCCATATGTTTTTTTTCTGTCGTAATATTTCCGTGTTTCTTCTATGCAAGCTGGCTTCAGCAAGATCCTGCACTGCACAGGCAGAGGCTGTCATTGAGCATTGGGCAGACCTAAAACGTGTTGCATGGTCTGACTCTCACTAAAATTACAGGGTTTGTGCTGATAAGAGTATCCCCATGTCATGTTGGCACTTGAACTGTCACCTTGGATACCGACGCAGTTTAGGATCACAGCGGGAGCATTCATGTTGTGGCCTTGGGTGTCTTCTTTCACTACAAATCCTGTGAATATCATCCAACAGGTAAACTAATAACAAGTAAGTGCCTGTAGAATCTGTGGATCCCTGGTGTTTCCTGTTCTAATATTTTACAATATGTAAAGGTATAGCCAGACAAAACTATGGCATGAAGAACCGAATTCTCCAATTTCATCAGGAAACAATTTTTATTGAAACGGCTGATTACCTTCTGATAATCGTAGTCAGAATTTCATCATAGAATGTGACATGCTTTATGCAATATGTACTAGCTAGTCACAAAGCAAGTAATTAGGGGCCATGAAATAAATTAATGACAACTGACTGTGAAGGACTCCATGATGCCGGATTTTTGGGGCCAACTTTTCATTATGTTTGCCATCACCTTCCTCAACTACCTCCTTCTTTCTGTGACTTTGGAAAATTTAATGTCCGAACAAGCAAACAGTTGGTAACTGTTGTACCCCTCATTCCAATGTTCTCACTAGAACACAGAAAGAGTTTTCTTCAAATGGCTGTGTTTACAATCATTTGTATAGCAGCCTTTGGATACTGGAAATAAGCAGGCCTACCAGCATTTCAGGGCTCCTAAAGGTAGAGATGGACTAGCAATGTGGATCTATCTTAACCTCCCAAGTGAAATGCGTTAAAGGAAAGAAACTCTTTGGAAGGAGTCCTTGGAGATAACTTTGTATATTTTGGGGTTAAATAAGAGGGAGTTTCTCCTTGAAAGAGGGTGAGTTGAATAAAAATGTACTGCTTGAGAATGAAATGTTAGGCTCCCCCCTTGTTTACTGGTCACATTGTATGATACCCGTTGCATTAGAATAAAGGAGGATTAGGAATGGTGAGTTTAAAGAAGTCAACAATGGTAAAGAGCCCAGACCAGAGTCATAAGCAAAAGAAAGAGAAAAGCATTGCTTACCAAGACATCTTCATTGGAATAATATTCACTTGAGCTGAAGATGGGAACACAAAAAAAAATGTACAGATTGAATGGGAGCTTCAAAAAGTCAAAAACAAGATAGTCAAAATCATACTGATGCATGGATTGTACAGCATTTTCTAGCATTTCACATTTGCCTTTAAAATAACCCAGGGAAGGAAAGGCATCCATGGTGTGCTCCGAGCAAACTTTACATGTTTTGTCATGGCCACTGATCAGAATGGGGATTTCAATCGGGTACATTCTAGGACCATGGTAGGTGTTCAGAAAGTGTCAGAACCCGATCAGTCCACTTTTAACAAGGGTTGGCATGCTTCCAGACAGACGGACAGCCAGTTAGATGTGTCAAAAAGTGCTAATAAATCTATGTAAAATATTTCTTGTTTTAGACTCAATAATAATACGCACCTAGTGCCAGAAACAAAGAATAATCACCTTTTCTGATTCCAACATTTGTAGGACACTGTACAGAATGTGCAGCAATTCCTTCTCTAATAGAGTCCTGGCTCTTGTAAAAGGCAGAAAATGCATGAAGAATAAGTAACTTGCTTTGGGAATCCTCTTTTGACAATTTGACATTGGTTTCCTTTTCAGGTAAATTTCTGCTATAAGATTTAATGGAAACGTTTTTATGGAAAAAGAGCAAAACCCTTTAGTATAAGACGAAAGAGAAAATAATAGCAAATTCTGATGAAAAAATATGAAATCAGTTAAGTCATTCATAATATGCCTTCATGAGCAAGAAAGGGTATGTTGAATTTGAATCCAGCACTCTTTTTTTGTGCGCCTAATTTATTCGTTGTACCAATTTCTCCGAGCCATGGCCAGACGTTCCATCATAGTCAGTAGCTTTTTCATGGCTTTAAAATTTAAATGAGAGCCCCGTGGTTGGATGAGGAAACGTGTTTGTGCTCTGGCTAGGTCTTCTACCGGATCTCTGCTATTCACTTAGAGAAATATGAGCCAGAAGCAAGTCCCAGGCTTGACATCTTTCTGCCTTGACCATATGCAGATAATATGAATTTAGTAGTTTTCAGAGTAGTCAGCCACTAACGAATAGAGCAGTAGAGGTGAAGGATGTTCATGTTCCTTCGCTTATTCTATGTAACCTGTTTACTGATGTTGTATAACTTCTAAGCGCAAAGCAGAATCCTAATAGGAACAGTTCAGCAAAAAACCTTACCTGTACAGACAAGCTCCTGCTGACTCTGCGGTGATCTTTTGTCGATTCCTTAAAGCTTGCACTGGCTTCTGCCTGGTGTTTTATAGCTGGGGTAACTGCTGTGGGTGTGGTAATTATACCTTTTTAAAAGCACTAATGTTTACAATTATGCAACAGACATAGGAAGAAGGAAATTCACTTTAAAGCAATGAATTAGAAAAGTTATTTTGGGAGTAGTAAGAATGCTCTTGAGAAATAGAGATGGATAATGCTGATTTAAGAAAAAAAAAAGTTAGGATGACGGTTCATCACTTCAAAATAAACTGAAATGGAAATGTGTTAAGCTGAAGTGATTTATTTTTTATTTTTTGGACAAAATCCATTGTCCTGGAAGTTACAGTATAAGCAAATGTGTTCCTTTTGGCTGTCCTTAGATTTATAATAAACTGTCCTTTTGCCTTCTCCATTGATAAGCAGGCATGAAATGTATTAAGTTAGTCCAATAAAAAGGTATCATATAGATATGTATTTTGTTTTTATTTGTTAACCTTTATTTCTGTGCATTCAAATGGTTTAACACGGCAGACAAACTATTATAAGCAGGCATGAACCAGCCTTAATGTGTAGGTGATGTCATTCCATGGTGCTGACAAGGACCCAGCTCTCAGAGCTCAGTAAAAGTTTTAACGGTGAATTTTCAAAGGTGTTCTGCACATAAAAATACAAAATATGTGTGTGTAAGTAGCATGTATGTATGTGTATACTATTTTATAAATGTTAAGAGTATGCACGTATTTATGGTTTTGTGTGTACGTTTTACCGGGAAAAAAAGGGGTGGTCATGGGCCTTCTGGGGTGAGGTTATGACGTATGCATGGTAGTTGCTTTAGTACAAGATATTTCTATACATTACCATACTCATTTGCACACTTTTCACCTGCTGTCTCGGGGAAGAGAAATCGGACTTGTCTATTGTCTGTAATTTTTAGGTGGAAGGTCTGGGTGACCTGATGGAGGGTTTCAGGGTGAAGTGCTAAAAGATCTAGGTGAACCGGACCGGAGAAGGACTGAGTGAACTGGTGATTCCAAGTATATGCGCATAGGGCTGGATTTTATAAATTAGCGCGAGCGCGTACTTTGTTCGCGCACCAGGCGCGAACAAGAGTACGCGGGATTTTAATAGATACGCGCATAGCCGCACGTATCCATTAAAATCCGAGGTCGGCGCGCGCAAGGCTGCCCAAAATCGGCAGCCTGCACGCTGAGCCGCGCAGCCTGCCTCCGTTCCCTCCGAGGCCGCTCCAAAATCGGAGCGGCCTCGGAGGGAACTTTCCTTCCACCTCCCCACACCTTCCCTTCCCTTCTCCTACCTAACCCACCCCCCCGGCCCTATCTAAACCCCCCCCCACCTTTGTCGGCAAAGTTACGCCTGCTGGAAGCAGGCGTAACTTTGTGCTCGCCGGCTGGCTGCCCCGCTCCATGTTCCGGTCCCGGGGGCTGGTCCAGAGGCCGCGGCCACGCCCCCGGGCCGAAACCACGCCCACAGCACCGCCCCCAAAACACTGCATCACTCCGGGCACGCCCCGACCCGCCCCTCCATGCAAGCCCCGGGACTTACGTGCGTCCCAGGGCTTGCGCGCGCCGCCGAGCCTATGCAAAATAGGCTCGGCGCACGCAGGGTCAGTTTGGGGTAGGTTTTTGGGGGGTACGCGCGTAGGATACGCGCGTACCCCTTTGAAAATCTACCCGATAGTGTGTAAACTACCTGCCTTGCGTATAAATCAGGGTGATTACGCATACAAGTTAACATTTTTGTACATGCCTAAAATATACATGCATATGTTTATAAAATAGATATGTGGTTTTTCTTTTGCGTAATTGGCATTTTCCAGTCTTCCAAACAAATACAAGGGCAGCAATATTCTATTTCACATAATCTCTAACAATGCATACATTTATCTTTATGTATTAAACATTTATTATGGTTATTAAAGCTCTCACAGCTTTTTATATACACCATAAATTGTAAACAGAACCACCTGCATGACATGTAGAACTCGTGTTTAAATATCCAAAAAACTTTTTTTATTTAAGAAACTAACACTCGCTTCCTTGTTGCTCTTAATTCATTCTACCACCATATTCCTCAGGAAATCAGGCTACAAACAGCGGTTTTTTTATATATTGGTATGTATATATATACTCCTTCTCCTTTCATCTCGGCGTCTTTTAATTTAAAAGTTGGGATAGGAAATTCTATAGAAATTAAAAGATGCCAAGATGAAAGGAGACGGGGAAATGGGATCTATATACCTATATATAAAAAAATGCAGTCATAGTCCGGTTTCCTGAGGAATATGGTGGTAGAATGAATTAAGAGCAACAAGAAAGCTAACAGATAGCAAATGTTAGTTTCTTTAAAACAAAAAGGGGGGGAGTTGTAATATTTTAAGTCTTTGGTAATGTTTAATACATAAAGATAAATGTATGCGGCTTTAGAGATTATGTGAAATAGGATATTGCTGCCCTCGAGTTTATTTGGGAGACAGCTTATATATTTGGGTGCAGCTTAGCGGTTTCTTTTGTGTTGTAGTAAAGGTATTTCCAAATCTTTACTTGAAGTTTTGTTTAACGTTTTCTTGCATATTTATGGATCTTTTATTGTAAACTGCCTAAAAAGGCTGATAAGGACAGTCTAGAAATAAAGTAACCGCACGGACTCTGTACTTGTGGCAAGTTTCTAAGCAGCAGTATGCGCTTACCTTTACTATGAAAATCGGTGCAACGTTCTTGCGTAAAAGGTACACAGCAGTTTTTGTCCATCTATAAACATTTTGAAAACTGACCTCCAAATTAGCACAGAAGCTGTTGGCACCTTATAGACTAACAGACTTTTTGAGTCATAAGATTTTGAAACAAGATGCATCTGACAAAGCTTCCTATCTGGATAAACTGATAGAGTGGATTAGAATATGTAATGCCCCCCCGGCACATTACCATTAAGGCCTGGGTGAACGTCTTTCAGCTAGTGTAGTAAGAGTTCGTAATTAGGAGGAGGCACCATTCACAGACAGCCCCTCCCTGTGAGGATGCTGGGATGGCCATCCCCCCCTGGGTAAGGGAATAAAAGCAACTCTCTCCCGAGAGCTCTTGGGGGGGGAGGGGGGAGCAGTATAGTTTAATTGGACGATTGGAGGAAATCTGGAGATTTTTCCCTTTGTTTAGTATTTTGGCCTACCTGGGAGTTTGGGCTCCATCCAGCCTGTGGTCCTTTGGCATAGTCGGGAGCGCCACTCCTGTAGCCTACTTCTTAGGTGCAGGGTGGTGCGTCCCGGGTTGGATTTTTTAATTTTTTTATATTTATGGAATTGTTTTGAAAGAATGCTGTGACTTAGGGAGGGATCTTGGGGAAACCTCTTCTTCTCAGGGAGCAGAGGAGTGGTGGTGACCCACAACAGTGCCCTTCCAGTGTTGGATCTGCTTTGGGGAAAAGAGATTTTTTTGTTGGCCATCTGGGAGAAAGAGTTTGATCCCTCTTCTTGCCTGGAAACAGGAACACTGACAGCTGTGTGTTCCACCAGGATCCCATCTATTGAGGGATTTGGGAAGAAGAAAAGAGAGAGTAAGAAGAACAAGGAGAATTGTAAGAACAAGCCCTGGAGAGAGAGGAGTTTAGACTCTCTGTGCCAAGACTGTGAGTTGCCATTTTTGACCAGATTTGGAGGGGCTTTCCTGTCCCAAGGATACCTTGGCCATTTTGGGGACTTCGCTTAGCCAAGCCTGGAGGGTCAGCATTTCCCATGCCCTAGTATGTAAAATTCATGCACAACTAGAAAGAGAGAGAGAGAGAGAGAGAGACACTAATAAAGAAAGACCATTTGTGGTGCTGAGAACCATATTTATTGTGCCATTTATCTACCTGAACCCATCAGTAAGGCTTTGTTTTTAGACACTACATAAAAGACTCCAGTGTTTTATTGACACTTCAGCACACACATTGAGACCAAGAACTTTACCTCTCCTTAGGGAAATTTACTTAGGCACCCTTGTCACTCCGGACTCCGAAAGGAGATTCCTTCCCCCCCCACCCAACAAAGGCTCTCGATAAAAAGACTAAGAGTTAGCCCATGTGATCCGGCCCTAAGAGACTTACAAGGTTCTTTTATGGCCCCACTGGAGTGTAACCAGCACCCGGAGATGGGGTTACAAATGCTTTCTTGGATGTTGGTTTCCTTATGGACTTCTATTTTCATTCAAAGGCATTTGGAAAGACGGCATGAATAACTAAAATGATGCACTTTGATGAAAGTGTGGTAGAGACACACCCCAGTAAACGGTAAAACAAAACTTGTTGGATGAGCAGTGGGAAGGAAAGACGAGAAGAAATTAGTCACACACCAAATTACCACATACCAGAAACTGCAGGGCCTGTATCACACAAAACGAGAGATCATCACTATTTTGAAGTCCACCATATGTTAATACCTTTATCTTCCTTTCAAAACTTATCTCCATAGTGGCGTGGATGCTACACCATTTAAAGAAGATGGTTTCCATGGAGCTAGAAAAAATTGAACAAAGCCATGGGTCTGGATGGGAGATGTCCTAAAATAGTAAAGGAGATGAAAGAGGTTCTGGGGTGTCCGCTGAAGAATCTCTTCCTCTGGTGTACCCCGTGGCCCAGGCAGGAAAGCCCTCCGAGGAGCGGATAGCCAGTATGCAACAAGGCCCCCGAGGAGCGGATACCTAAAGCATTCAAGACCCAGAGTGCAGGAACAAGTTCAGCGTAGCGAATAGTGAAGTGTCTCTAAAGGAGTGGAATTCAGCAGGAAGGAAGTCCTTGCTAACTCATAGGAAGCAAAGTCCAAATAGCTTAAATACACTGGCGGGTGATGTCATGCGGAGGGGACGCCCCCGAGGTTCCCGCCATGACATGTTTAAGAGAGGGCCTGGCGAGCGTGCACACATGCCCTAAGTAATCCCCAATTCAAGATGGCAGACAGGATCACCCATGCTATCCAGGGGACACTGGAGAAGGCAGCGTTTGCAGGCGGAGACTGCCACTCTTCCTAGAATCGCTGGTGCAGGGAAAAAGGAGGTGAGCATCAGAGGTCGCAGCTATCTGCGACCGATGGGCACAACAGTACCCCCCCCCCCCTTCTTAGGGCCCCTCCCAGGGGGTTTCAGCTTTCTTGGATGAGTTAGATGAAATTGACGGATTAAATCCTTGTCAATGATGTTGTTAGCAGGTTCCCAGCTATTTTCTTCCGGCCCATATCCTTCCCAGGACGTGAGGTACTCCCATTGCTTTCCACATTTACGTAGTCAAGAATGTCATCCACTTAGTACGTGATGTCCTCTTTGGCAGTAAGAGATAGTGGGTCCGGAGTCTTATTTGAAAACTCGGAGAGGATGAGTGGCTTCAAAAGGGATACGTGGAAGGCATGTGTATCTTCATGGAAGTAGGTAGTTCAAGCTGTAAATTACTGTTCCCAGGCGGTGAAGAATAGGAAAAGGCCCAATGTAGTGTGGAGCGAATCGAACAGATGGCAGCTTGAGATGAATGAACTTGCTACTGAGCCATACCTTGTCTCCTTGTAAAAGGCCTTTAGTTTGGGGACTTTAGTTTGTTCCCATTGCTGATGGAGTTCTTCAGCTGAAGCCTGGGCTGCAGGAGATGAAACCGACAAGGGTATTGGTAATGGAGGTAATGGCTGACGGCTATACACAATTTGAAAAGGTGTAGATCCAGTAGTGGCTGATGGGTGTGAATTCAGGGCGAACCCGGCCCAGGGGAGTAACTCTGCCCAGTCGCTTTGTCTGGAATTGATGTAGGAGCATAGGAACTGTTTAAGTGTTTGGTTCGTTCTTTCAGTTTGACCATTTGATTGTGGATGGTATGCTGACATCAAGTCTAAAGAAATATCGAATTTCTTACAAAGGGCTCTCCAGAATTTAGCCGTGAACTGTACACCTCTATCTGAGAGGATATGCTTCGGCATGCCGTGCAGATGAAAATATACCGTATAAACAGCTTTGCCAATTCTGGGGCAGATGGTAACCTGGGGAATGCCATGAAGTGTGCCATCTTCAAGAAGTGGTCTAACGATGAAATCTGTCGCGATGTGCGTCCAAGGTTCCTCTGGAACTGGCAAGGATTGGAGAAGACCCAAGGGTGACCAGCCAGAGGCTTCTGTCTTGCGCAGATGGCGCAAGCAACGTACGCTCGTACATCCTCCATTGAAGGCCACCAATAATACCTCTGTAAGGTGGATAGCATACGTGATTGCCCAGGGTGACCTGCTAATCGGGAATCATGAGCCCACTTAAGACGTTTCTTTCTCAGGGTCCGAGGGTACCACCGTCTTCCCATGTGGAACGGAATGGGTAGCAGCCAGGATCACCTTATCGGGATTGATAATATGGCGAGGTGTATCCTGGACATCCTCTGAAGTGAAGGAGCATGACAGGACGTCAGCATGGGTGTTCTTGTCAACAGGACGGTACTTGTCCAGAAAGTCAAACCGATTAAAAAATAAATCAGGCTTGTCTATGATTCAGTCGCTGCGCATGACGCAGATATTCCAAATTTTTGTCATCTGTGTATACAGTTATCTGATGTTGTGCCTCCTTGAGCCATGGGCACCACTCTTCAAATGCTAGCTTGATAGCCAACAGCTCTTTATCTCCTATACTATAATTTCTCTTGGCTGGAGAAGAACACCAGGGAAAAAAAGAGCAAGGGTGCAGTGTATGGGTATCATTGTTCTGACTCAGCATGGCTCCCAACGGACAATGGAAGCATCAACCTTGACAATAAATGGTCGTTGAGGGTCTGGTGGTGAAGGCAAGTTTTTTTTAGAAAAACCTCTTTGAGGGCTTGGAAGACAGCAACAGCTTCTAGAGACCACTGTGAAGGGTTGACTCCCTTCTTTATCATGGCAGTAAGTGGTGCAGTCAAGGTCTAGTAGTTGTGGATGAATGTGTGATAATAATTGGTAAAGCCGAGGAATCGGCGGAGAGCTTTGAGACAGTCCTGTATGCTTTTGGTCTTTTGTGGGTCCATTTGGAAGCCTCTGCTGGACGCTATGTAGCCCAGAAAGGGAACAGGCTCTTGATGGATAGCACACTTTTCAAGCTTAGCGTAGAGACGGTTGTCCTGAAGTCTCTGCAGGACTCTGGCAACATCTACCTAGTGACGTTGTAGATCTTGGGCGAAAATTAGTATGTCATCTAAATTCACAACCATGCATTGGTATAGCATATCTCGCAGGATCTCATTCATTATATTTTGGAATACGGTCGGAGCGTTACACAGGCCAAACGGCAGGACCAAGTACTTGAAATGGCCATTGCGAGTATTAAAGGCAGTCTTCCACTCGTCCCCTTGACAAATGCGGACCAGATTGTATGCCCCTTTTAGGTCCAGTTTCGTGAAAATCTTGGCTCCCTGGAGTCTGTCGAATAACTCTGAAATCAGAGGTAAAGAGTATCAGTCCTTTATGGTGATTTCGTAAAGTCCTCTGTAGTCTACATATGGGCGAAGGGATCCATCCTTCTTGCCAACAAAAAGAATCCGGCTCCGGCAGGTGACTTGGAAGGCCGGAGAAATCCTTTTTGCAAATCTTCTTGAGTATAGGCTGATGTGGTCTCAGTCTCTGATAGAGAGTGGGTACACTCTTCCTCTAGGGGGTTCCGAGTCAGGTTTTAAGTTAATAGCACAGTCGAAGGACCGGTGTGGTGCTAATACGTCAGCAGGTTTTTTTTTTTAAACATGTCTTGAGAGGATGAGTATTGTGGTGGCAAGCTGGGAGAGAAGTGGTGGTAGACATGCAGGGCACAGGAGTTACTTTCTTCAAGCATATATTGTGACAAGCCGCTCCCCTCTGTGATAGTTCCAGGGTGCACCAGTCAAACTAGGGTGTGTGGTCTTGCAGCCATGGTAGGCCATGGAGAAATGGCTTTGTCAAGAACCAAAAATTAGATGGTCTCAGTATGAAGAGAACCAGTATGCAGGCATATCAGTTGCGTGGTATAGGAAACTTCTCCAGGTAGTGGCTCACCGTATATAGAGGAGAGGAGCAGCGGAGTAGGTGTCAGATCAATAGGAATCCTTAGATGTTCCACCAACCTTTTAAGTATAAAATTACCACCAGCTCCGGAATCTACAAGTGCTAGAGTCTAGAATTCAAGAGTTCCAGAAATGATTGAGACTGGGAGAGTAGGTAGAGGAGATGGGGTAGTAAGACCTAGGAAGAGTCCTCCTGCGGATCCTAGGTCTACATGTTTCCTGGACAGATGGGACACGATTGAACCACATGGCCAGGTTGTCTGCAGTACATATTGAGACCTAATCTCTTATGGTAGCGCCTCTCCTTGGCGGTTAGGTGGCTGCGGCCTAATTGTATGGGTTCATCCTCTTCAGTGGTAAGTGAAGACAGGGTCTGGGTTGCAGGTGTTGCTCGGGAGCGCATACTCCCTGATGATGGGTTTTTGGAGCTCTTTACCTCTTGTGAACGTTCACGCAGGCGGTGATCTATTCTCCCTGCAAGGTCAATGAGTGAGTCCAAAGTGTCAGGTAATTTACGTGCTGCTAGTTCATCCTTGATGCGAGAGTTAAGGCCCTCTAGGAAAATTGCACATAGGCACCCCAGGCCCAGTGAAGGTCTGAAGATAGGGAAATTTGATAACATAGTCCGGAAAGGGCTTAGCTCCTTATTGGAGGAGTAAAAGAGCAGATCCAGCGACTGTCTTGCAAGCTGGGTCTTCAAAAACTGACTTGAAGAGAGCAAGAAAACCTGGCAAGTCGCTGAGGATTGGGTCATTGTGTTCCCAGAGAGGTGAAGCCCAAGCCAGGGATTTCTCGTCTAAAAGAGACAGGATATATGTAGTTTTGGCTACTACATTAGGAAAGTAAGTTGGTTGTAGCGAGAAGTGCATACAGCACTGGTTGAGAAAACCCCTACACAACAGGGAATCTCCTGAGAAGCGAGTGGGGGCTGGTAAAGGTACTGCAGTTCATACAGAAACCACTTGCGGCGTAGCATCTGTATCAGGTGTTGTAGGAAGGTTCAGTCAGGAGTTCAACTGATTAAAAGCATCCGTCAATGTCTCTAAGGTCCTCTATTCAGCAATACGTTGGGCCAGGCCTGGGATGGCCTGCAGGGCTGAGACCTGAGTCGGGTCCATGCAGTTACCAATCTGTTATGTTCTGGTATGGTTATGGACCCTGGATTGTAGTGAGAGCTGACTCCACCCACAGGGAGGAGCCCTGTGGGGACTCACCACGATAGGCGTGGCCTCAGCTGAGACGGACACAGTTAGTAGTGAGACTTTATTAGACTGGAATGTAGATGAAATACCCACCAAGAGGGATGGAAGACACAGTCTAGAGTAGTAATGTGGCTCAGTGATAATATCCCTGTAGTGGTCCGCGGAGCAGGGTACGCCAGGGAACTCCTCCTCAGGGGTAGATCCGGTAGTGGCCCGCAGCGCGGGGTATGCCGAGAATCTATACTCATGTAGGTACGAGAAGTGCAGGAGATCAGCAAAGCAGAATAGATGAGGTTACTCGCTCCGAAGTAGGAATGCTGAGGCGAGCACAGTAGTGGCCCGAGGCATGGGGTACACCGGAGGTTCTATAAGCAGGATGGTAGCAATCAAGTAACGTACTCACAAGGCTGAATGAGACAGGGTCCCAATATGAGTAGATGGATTCTCCAGGCAGGAAGGCCCTCCAAGGAGCGGATAGCCAGAACGCAACAAGACCCCTGAAGAGCGGGTACCTAAAGCTTTCAAGACCCGGAGTGCAGGAACAAGTTCAGAGTAGTGAATAGTGAAGCGTCTCTAAAGGAGTGGAATTCAGCAGGAAGGAAGTCCTTGCTAACTCGTAGGAAGCAAAGTCCAAATAGTTTAAATACACTGGTGGGTGATGTCATGCAGAGGGGATGCCCCCGAGCTTCCCGCCATGATGTGTTTAAGAGAGGGCCTGGCACGCGCACACGTGCCCTAGGTAATCCCCGATTCAAGATGGCGAACAGGATCGCCCACTCCGTCCCGGGGATGCCGGGGAAGGAGGCGTTTGCAGGCAGAGACTGCCACTCTTCCTAGAATCGTTGGTGCAGGGAAAAAGGAGGTGAGCATCAGAGGTCGCAGCCATCTGCGATCGACGGGTACAACACTCTTCACTAGATCTTTACAGAAAAGTGATTCCTGAGGATAGGAAAATGATGGAGTCCTTCTTTATAAAAGTTGTAATAGGGAGGAGGTTAAAGATTGCAGCCAAGTTTTTTTGACTTCATAGGTGGGAAGATTTAATGAAGACTCTTCTAAAGGAAAGAACAGTGAGGCATCTTGAATCCAGTGGGTTCTGAGGCAGCATGATTTTACCACAGGGATATTATCCATTTTACATTTATTAAAATTTGTTAATCACTTAACACTGCAATAGGTCTAAGTGATATACAATAAAACATTGGACAAATCAGATTTCTGTGACTGACAGAAGAGCTAGATCAGGGGGTGGGCAGTGAATGTGCTATTCTTAAATATCAACAAAGTTTTTGATATAAATAAAATAGGCAGTCTAGAGGCAGCTCTAGATGGTGGACTAGATTAGAAAACAGTTGAGGGATAGCTGGAAATTTGGAGTTTACTCTAAAGAAGGGAAGGTGTTGAGTGCTATCCCTAAGTCTGATTCTGTTCAATGTGTTCGTGAGAAGAGTTAGGAAGAAAAGTGTCTTATTGAAGATGATGCAAACATCTGCAAAGGAGCGGCCACACCCGAGAGAGTAGAAGGAATAAGAAATGATCCAAAAAAACTTGAGGAATGATTGATTGCTTGGCAGGAAAGATTCAGTACTAAAAAATGCAGAGTTAAGTAGTTGGGGTGGAGAAACTCAAGGAAGCAATCCCCGATGGAGGGTAAGATTCTGAAATCAGTGAAGGGATATTCTTTGTAGCAGATCCTTAATGTCAGAATGAGCTTCCAGATGAGATAAGGACAATTGAATACTTCCTGTCATGGAGGAAGTAAGTGAAAGCCCATTTTTTTAAAGCAAGCGTATGGACTTGAAGAAATATGCAAACTTCCTTTTGAGAGAGTATCAGACTGCTAGTAATATAACAATGTGGTATTGTTTTCACTGGTTAAGATATATTTATGTATTTATTTTAGAAACTTATATGCTGCCTATACACAGCATTAGGAGGCTAACATTATAAACATCCATAAAATAATCTAGTACTCACAGCATAAGGAAAAATGAAACAGAAAATAAAAAAAAGAACATAAATTCTCAAACCAGCGAGAATATTGAATCGATGGCTAATGTCCTCATTCAAGAGTCTTAAAGTGCTCTATGCTAGAAATGAAGCCTTTTTTTTGTCAATAGCATGTATCTTAAAGAGCCATAAAAAAATGTATATCTTGGGGCTACATCTCAGTACCTTTCCCCTATTTGTCCCAAGGGGTGGGTTCTTTCTGTTGGGGGGAAGGATAACCTTCATGGCCCAGGCAGGAATGAACTCCCTTGTGTGTACAATACCATATCTCCTTGGGGCAGGCTCACTTACAAAATAGGCTGGACTCACTGGATGGGTGTTCAAATTAAAGTTTATTGTGGCTGATTTCAAAAGAATTAAGATGAACAACAATATAGTGTCCAGATACATCCAGGCTTTTTAGCCATTTGGGAGTACAGGTTTTTATTGTCTCTGTCTCTGTGGATGTTTCCTGCAGAGCATTGGCTTGGAACTGGTTTATCCTCCATGTGGTGGAAAGACAATCATCCAAGGTTGGCTAGGGTGTCCGAGTTGTGAATGTCTTCTTCCTCACAGTACCTGTGGTCCAATTGTACTCCTGACCGTGTCTTGTGTCCGCGGGATGGAAACTCCTTTAGGGGTCTCCAGATGTTCTTCTCTCCTCTCCCTTGGATTTCTCTCCAAAATTGCAGGTAGATTTTCCTGGAGGAAGGGCCTTTTGCTGGAAATAGCTCTTACTGTCAGATCTGGGTAAGGAAGGGTGGCAGAAAACAAGTCTTCCTTCCCTCTAGATGGAAAAACAGGAAAACGTCTTCACCTTAGTGAGAACTGTGACCTTTTCTTGTTCGGGGTGAAGGGGTGTGCAGCTCCCTCCTGAGCCGTGAGGGGAACAACTTCCCAGAAAGGCCAGGTCAAAAATGGAAAAAACAAGAGTAACAGAAAAATCTTTCTCCCTTCAAGCTCCTTGCCAGCCCTGTCACAGGAAATGACAATGTAGTGTTTCTCTCCTTCCTGCTCTAAGCTGGGGGCCTAAAACTGGGAGAGCACACCAACGCAAGTCCTACTTTCTCAAAAGAAACTCCACTCTGCCACACAGCACCCTCGGCTAACCCCCTCTTTCTGGATAAGGAGTCGACCACCTCAGACATCCTCAGTGGGAGGTGCTATAGGGATGATACCACCCTCCTAGTTGTCTACTACAGGGCAGGGGTCTGAGACCATCTGGAGGAGACCCATGGGCTCTCTACAGAAATAAGTATATTACGAGGTTAAGAACATAAGAACATGCCATACTGGGTCAGACCAAGGGTCCATCAAGCCCAGCATCCTGCTTCCAACAGTGGCCATTGGCCAATCCAGGCCATAAGAACCTGGCAAGTATCCAAAAACTAAGTCTATTCCATGTTACCATTGCTAGTAATAGCAGTGGCTATTTTCTAAGTCAACTTAATTAATAGCAGGTAATGATTTCTCCTCCAAGAACTTATCCAATCCTTTTTTAAACACAGCTACACTAACTGCACTAACCACATCCTCTGGCAACAAATTTCACAGTTTAATTGTGTGTTGAGTGAAAAAGAACTTTCTCCGATTAGTTTTAAATGTGCCACATGCTAACTTCATGGAGTGTCCCCTAGTCTTTCTATTTTCTGAAAGAGTAAATAATTGTAGAGAAAAATGTTCTTGTCTGTACTTATAATTTTTGCTTCAATTTGTAGGTACAGTTTTTATTTATATATATATATATTTTTTTAATGTAGTCATTTTCAAATATAAACAAGACATTACATCTTGAAGGTAAGAAAATAGGAAATTGAAATAAGAAACAAATAAATAAAAAGAAAATATCATCACAAATCAACCATTTCAATTTACCAAAGTCCTCAAATAAGGGGAATCCAATACACAACTCAAAGTAAATAATAAATTTAAAATTAAAGAAAAGAAAAATCAGTATTAAGCAACCTATAACATATCAGAGATCTAAATGATGAGATTCAAGACTGGGGCCTTACAGAAAAACTGGCAGTTGATATTTTATCACTCAAGAATTGGGTCAATTGCGAAAGGTCAAAAAAAATACAGGAATTATTTTGATATTTAATCAAACATTTGCAAGGAAATTTAAGAAAGAAACTACCCTCTACTTGTTGAACCCGAGGATGCATGAGAAGAAATTGTTTATGCTTTTTCTAAGTCTGTTTAGAAACATCAGGAATGCCTTCACTTTCAAATGTAAAAATGTTTCAGATCTGTGGTAAAAAAATAATTTTAGTAGCCAGTCTTTATCAGGTTCAAGGACAAAAGAGACACCGGGATAGATTTTAAGAGATACACGCGTGTGTCCATGTGCGCGCACTACCCAGCACACACACATGGACACGCGCATGTTATAAAATTAGGGGTTGGCGCGCGCAAGGGGTTGCACAATTGTGCATCTTGCGTAGGCCGAGCCCGCGCTGAGCTGCGCTGCCTTCCCCCATTCCCTACCCCCCACCCCACCTTCCCTTCCCTTCTCCTACCTCCCCCACCTTTCCCCCTACCTTTTTCTTGTTTTCTTTCTTGTTTTAAAACTTACTTCAGCCCTGGGGCTGAAGTAAGTTGCGATCCCCGGCACAGTGGCCATGCGGAGGCCTCTGGCCATGCCCCATGCCCAGCCCCTGGATCGCCCCGCCCCCTCCCCAACCCCGGACTGCCCCTTTTTGCAAGCCCCGGGACTTACACGCATCCCGGGGCTTTATGTGCGTCGCTGGGCCTTTTGAAAATAGGCCCGGCATGTGTATGACCGGTTACGCGCGTATATCCTCCAGATTTACGCCTGTAACCCTTTGAAAATCCGGCTCAATAAGCGTAGCCGGGACAGCCAATTCTGAATCTGAAATTTCAAGCAAAGTAGATACATCCAGTGTAGCATGATTGCTTTGTACTGCATTAGAATTCCTCTTGGAAGACTGCAAGTAAACATTTTTTAAATCGGAGGAATAGCATTCTCAGGAATATGAAGACTCTCAGTGAGATAACTCCTGAACATCTCTCTTGGAGATACCGAAGGTAATTTGGGAAAATTTATGAACCTAAGATTCTTGCTGCTGACGATATTTTCAGTTTTCCATTTTCAAGGCAAAAATTAGATTTTCTTTCATAATAACCTCTTGGCTGGTTTTTACAGCGTTTACTTCTAAACGAACAGAGGCAAGTTGTTGTCCCAAATCTATAGTAGTATTGGATAAAACCTGACATCATTGTTCCAACTCAGTATAATTTTGAACAAGAGGAGAGAGTTGCTGGGATAATGAATTACCCAGATCTACAATGGCAACCCAAATTGCTTCCAAGGAGAAAGAAGAATGTCTCCTCTCCGAAAAAGACGGCTGTGATAGAGATTGGGACTCATTCATGTCGCCAGCATCAGAAACTCTGTCTCTCCCCAATCTTCCATCTCCGACCATTTCTTCACCCGGTGGTCCTGGATCGCTCATTGGACTTGCCATTGCGGAATCCATCTATATCGATGTGTAATTTTTACCTGCCGAGTACATTGGATCAAGCAGAATAAAATTATTTTATATGAAATAAATAAAATAAATGATGTCTACATAGCAGGAAAGACATTTTGGAATGATTTCAAGATAGTGAAACAGTGCGACAAGGTGGTGGCCAGAGCCAGAGGAGTGTGAGAGTGAATAAGAAGACACATAAGTAGAAGACAAAAGGAAGTGATTATGTCACTGTATGTCACCTGGGGTAATGTGTCCAGTTCTGGAGGCCTTACCTTCGGAAGGATATAAACAGACCTCAAAGAAGAGTTATCAAAATAGTGTGAGATGAGATTTAAGACTCTGTGTGTACTTTAGAGGAGAGGAGATGAGACAGAAACATTCAAATACCTAAAATTAACCATTCTATGCAAGCTGTTTTAGAGGTGTCAGTGCTGAGCTGTAAAGATCATTGTAATGCTCTCTATTGCAACTGGTACATAATACTGCTGCCAGAACAGTATTGGGAGTGCCATATACTGAATGAATCTCTCGTCAGTTAAAGAGGTTATACTGGCTGCTGGCATAGCATAGGATCAATTTTAAGGCACTGTGTTTATTTACTCGCTACCACCACTTACCTATCACAAACCGCCACACACACACACACACACACCCATACACCTCAAACCCCAACCAACACACATACCAACGACCAAAACACCTCACCAACATCCACACAAACCCAAACAAGCACATGGCAACATTATCCCTCCTGTCACTCATCCTGATCAATGCACAAGCTGTCTCAAAACAAATCCCCATTCTACAAGATCTCCTAACAGACAAACATCCTGATATCCTTTGCATCACAGAATCATGACTCAAGAAAACCAACACTGCACTAATCAACCAACTACCCCACTCAGCATACAACATCTTCTCAATAACAAGACCTAAAAGGAAAGGAGGCGGCCTACTATTCCTATGATTAAAAAAATTCAGATTAACATACCACCACCACTGGAAATAGGCCTTTTCAAAGAGAAAAACCTTCAAATCATGCTGGTATATGCCCCACCCAAATCCCTAGACCTCCACCTATCCTCACTCATAGAAATCATCCCAACTCACATCAACATGCACCCACCAGCAATCATCCTAGGAGACTTCAATCTCCACATAGTTATGTTCAACAGAACTATAGTTCTATTCAACAGAAACCCCAATCTCCCACATGCAAACTACTACTAGAAACCATGACTGCCATTGGTTTCAAACAAATAGTAAACACATCAACTCAGAAATATAGTCACACCCTCAACCTCATATTTATCAACAACAAAACAGCACGCACCAATATCCCACTCACATCAACTAACATCCCATGGTCTCACCACAAGCTCATCCAAACAACACTTCAACTCAAAGTCAACCATACAGAAATCAACAACAAAAAATACATAACATTTCACAAACCATGCCCCAGTGAAGTCATTGCAAAAGCTGCCTTAAAAGACCTTAACCTCAACACAGCAAACACAGCCACAAATACATAGCTCAACATTAACGCTGAGATCGCAAAATCAAATTGTCCTATCATCACCAAAGAAATCAAAACTGGAAACACCCATAAAGCGCCATGCTACAAACTCGAACTAAAGAACACAAAGCGATTACTCCGTCA
Source organism: Rhinatrema bivittatum (assembly GCF_901001135.1). Classification (NCBI taxonomy): domain Eukaryota; kingdom Metazoa; phylum Chordata; class Amphibia; order Gymnophiona; family Rhinatrematidae; genus Rhinatrema; species Rhinatrema bivittatum. The sequence continues at coordinate 306,157,240 of NC_042619.1, forward strand.
AGCCGAAAAGAAATGGAGAAAAGATCCTACCCCATCACATCTGGACAGATACAGAACAATACTCTACATCTACAAAACTGACATAGACAAAGCCAAACGTGAATACTATGCAAAGAAAATCCACGATCGCCAATACAACCCAAGAGCCCTCTTCAACTTCATCACCAAGTTGACTCAACCCATCCAAAACTCACCCGCTAATGAAAACAACTCACTAACATGTGACACGCTAGCACAATTCTTTCTGGACAAAACTTCCAAACTAATAAATATCAACTCCCAAGCTTCCAAGGAAACACGGATCCCCCAGCCCAACACTGTCCCCACTTGGAACACCTTTGAACCCATAGCCTCCACCGAGATAAAAACCATCATAAAAAAAATTAACCCAGCCCCTCACCCCCTTGACCCAATTCCAATCAAAATCCTGAAACTAATCTACAGAAATCATAGCCAAACCTATAGCTGAAATCATCAATACATCTCTAGAACATGGAAGCTTCCCAGATGCCCTTAAATGCGCCATCATCAAACCAATACTCAAAAAACAACACCAGGACCCCAATGACCCCACCAACTTCAGACATATATCAAACCTCTCCTTCATCTCAAAAATCCTCGAAAAAACATTAAACCACCAACTCTCCGAACATCTGGAAAACCAAAAAATACTCTACCCATCCCAACATGGATTCAGAAAAACACTCAGCACCGAAACACTCCTACTTACCCTCACCGATTCAGGACTCAGAGGTCTTGATGCCGGCCAATCCTACCTTCTTGTACTTCTTGACACATCTGCCGCATTCGACACTGTCAACCACAATACCCTCATCACCAGACTAAGTGAAATCGGACTAGATGGCACCACAATCAACTGGTACAGCTCATACCTGTTGAATAGAATCTACAAAGTAATCCTCAACAACAAGGAATCAAAACAATTCCCCCTCTTGCACGGCGTACCTCAAGGATCATCACTCTCCTCCATGCTTTTCAACATCTACATGTTCCCACTCTGAAAACTCCTCCCCATTCTGAGCCTCCAATACTTCATCTACGCTGATGATGTTCAGATTCTCATCCCTACAAATAACAACATACAAAACACCCTTATTCAATGGAAAGCCATCCTATCCCAAATACAGATCCTCCTATCTCAAACAGCACTCACCCGTAACCACTCAAACACAGAAATCTTACACATCTCAAACAAACCCCCAGAATGGATCATTCAAAACGGACCTTCCACACAAAGCTCATTCAACCTCATCACATCAGCAAGAAACCTTGGTGTCACCATAGACTCTCAGCTCAGCCTTAAAACCTACATTAACACCATAATAAAGGAAGGCTACTTCAAACTACAAATCATCAAAAAAATCAAACCACTACTACTAATCCAAGATTATCAATCCGTACTCCAAGCCCTCATTTTCTCCAAACTTGACTACTGCAACTCCATCCCCCTTGGACTCCCATCTTCCACTCTCAAGCCCCTCCAACTACTCCAAAACACAGCAGCCGGATCCCTCATGAACAGCAAACACTCCACACACATCACCCCCATATTAAAAGAACTCCATTGGCTCCCCATCACACACAGAATTCAATATAAAGCCCTCACGCTAATACACAAGTCCCTCAACAATGAAAAGACAGACTGGCTAAAAGACACCCTTCACCCTTACACCTCCCAACGAAACCTACGCTCCAGTAACACTGGATTACTCTCCATCCCCTCCAACAAAATGGCCCACCTCGTCTCAACCCGAGAACGAGCAATCTCAATAGCTGGCCCCATTTTATGGAACAAACTACCAGAAAATCTCAGAACAGAACCTTCATCACAGGACTTTAAAAAAAATCACTAAAAACATGGCTATTCCAAAAAGCCTACCCAGCTGACTGCTAATACCATGACACCATCAACAACCTCCACAAAACTGAACCTCAGCCCGCACTCTTTAATCTTTTAAAATTTAGTTGATTTAGTCTACATTTTCAATAACATGCACTAATCTGTTTTCATTATTACAATCTTTATAAACACTAGAATCTTTTTAAACCTATTACTGTAATAGTTAAGATATCCAATAGCTTACTTTTTATCCTGTGTTGATATCTCTCTCTATATATATAACATTGTAATCACTATGTCTTAATATAAGATTGTGTGACCTATAATCACACTATATGTATGTATATGTATCCATAGGTAACAAAACCCTACCTCGATGCAATTACTCTGTTTTCTATACAAAATAGTGTGTTCTATAATCACACTATCTCACCGTACATGATGTAAACCGATGTGATATCCTGGGTGAATGTGGTATATAAAAACAAATAAATAAATCAATAAATCAATAAGTGTTGTATAACATACAGAAAAAGTAAAAACTTGCGATGTTTTGCAGAGAAATTTAAGAGTTAAGTACCTATTTGTGAATTACAGTCCTCAGCACAAAATTTGTTGGAAATTCTATCACTAAAAATGTGTAAATTATAAGAAACATGAAAGAAGGCATTAGCAGTGATGGGAGCAAGGTTATTGAATTCCATCCCACACGAGTTCCGCAATGAAAATGACTGTCTAACATTCAGGAAGGATTTTACAAGATATTTTTTTAAACAAACCTATGGTTGCTGATGTTAACGTAATATACATTAACTAACCTTTTTATACTGTATGTGATGTGTGTGATTTTTGTTTGAAATCTTTTTATTAAACATTTTCAACACATTGCATATAGAAGCAACATTTCCAAGAGACCTCCACATGGCGGTGAGGCATTCCTGCACACCAGCGGGAGATATTAGGCTACCAAATTCACAATTAACTGTATCCCTTACAGAAAACCCCCCTTTCCTTTACCAAGGATCTATGCACCCCCAACCCAGATCTCCCCCCTGAACCCAGCCTAATTACAAGGCACAAGCAATCCAGCAGTATTAAGCAGTATCCAACATCTTACAATATATCATTTATATGCAAACCTCTAGCTCTAGAGGGTAATGTCTGCAAATACAAGTGCTGGATCTTCAGAAATGCAGCCTGTTTGTTAGTTGCATCCATTTTTGCTATATAGATAGAAACATAGAACTGATGGCAGAAGAAGACCAAATGCCCCATCCAATCTGCCCAGCAAGCTTTCACACTTATTTTTTTCTCTTACTTAACTGTTATTCTTGGCCCTTGTTAGTAACCTTTTGGTTCTAGTTAACTTCCCACCCCTGCTATTGATGTAGAGAGCAGTGCTGGAGCTGCAAAGTGAAGTATCAAGCTTAATTGGTTAGGGGTAGTAACCGCCACAATAAGCAAGCTACTCCCACGCTTATTTGTTTACCCAGCCTGTCCAATTCAGTCCTTGTTGGTTATTTTTTGAATATAAATCCTCTTTTCTTCAATCCCCCTGCCGTTGAAGCAGTGAGCTGTGCTGGATATGTATTCCAAGTGAAGTATCAGGCTTATTTGGTTTGGGATAGTAACCACCGCAACAAGCAAGCTACTCCCCCGCTTTTTTGTGACTGCAAATCTTTTTTTCCACATTTCCTCTTGCCATTGAAGCATAGAGCAATGTTGGAGTTGCATTAACCATGTGTATGTTTATTGAATAAGGGTATTAATCACCAGGTTGTAGCTGTTATTCCCGCAAGCCACCCCCATGTCTCTTCTCTTCATTCACATCCTCTAGACTTTATGGATCCACAGTGTTTATCCCACGCCCCTTTGAAATCCTTCACAGTTTTGGTCTTCACCACTTCCTCCGGAAGGGCATTCCAGGCATCCACCACCCTCTGCGTGAAGAAATACTTCCTGACATTGGTTCTGAGTCTTCCTCCCTGGAGTTTTAAATCGTGACCCCTGGTTCTGCTGATTTTTTTTCCATTGAAAAAGGTTTGTTGTTGACTTTGGATCATGAAAACCTTTCAAGTATCTGAAAGTCTGTATCATATCACCCCTGCTCCTCCTTTCCTCCAGAGTGTACATATTTAGATTCTTCAGTCTCTCCTCATAAGTCATTCGATGAAGACCATCCACCTTTTTGGTCGCCCTTCTCTGGACCGACTCCATCCTGTCTCTGTCCCTTCAATGACACAAATATTGTGAATATTATTCTGCAGGTGCATTAATGTAGGGGCTTCCGACACAATCCATTGCTGCAGGATTACCTTTTTTACTCTACACAGCACCTTACACACCATTAGCTTTATATATATCAAACAGAACCGTTGACACCTCCAGGGACAGCCTCACCTGTGTTACTTTAAAGATGGAATGTTCCACCCGTAGAACCGGACAGGACCAGAACCCGGGGCCCAGTGATCCCATTTTATTCACGTTTGTGATAAACTTGTTTTTGAGGCTAAAAGGACCACATTAGGAACTTAAACTGTGCTTCTCTGAAAGAAATATTTGTTGTTAATGGTTGAATTCAAAAGAAACAACTTAAATACTCCTCAACTGACATGCTAATCCCCAACTCCTATCCAGGGCCGGTGCAAGGGTATTAGGCGCCCTAGGCGAAACGCCAGCTATGCCGCCCCCCCGCCTCCACACACAATTTACTTACATTGTACATTAATGAAAATAACGAAGTCTGTATTTATAACAGAACACTTATTTGACATTTTTATGCCATGTAAACCATTGAGATGATTTGTCTTATCGACGGTATAGAAACTTTTATAAATAAATAAATAAAAATAAATAAAATAAACATAAACCAAAGCTATACTTGTTGCTCAAACAAAAAAAGCAGACACATCACATAATATTAAATAATTAAAATGGCAGTCAATCAAGAAAAATAAACTTAAAAAGCCATCTTTACTTACCCCCTCCAGCAGCTCTTACTCCTCTTCCATGCAGTTAGCATGGGGCACATTTAAAACTAATCGGAGAAAGTTCTTTTTTACTCAACGCACAATTAAACTCTGGAATTTGTTGCCAGAGGATGTGGTTAGTGCAGTTAGTATAGCTGTGTTTAAAAAAGGATTGGATAAGTTCTTGGAGGAGAAGTCCATTACCTGCTATTAAGTTCACTTAGAGAATAGCCACTGCCATTAGCAATGGTTACATGGAATAGACTTAGTTTTTGGGTACTTGCCAGGTTCTTATGGCCTGGATTGGCCACTGTTGGAAACAGGATGCTGGGCTTGATGGACCCTTGGTCTGACCCAGTATGGCATTTTCTTATGTTCTTATGTTCTTATGTTCTTATGCAGGCTGTAGTACACACCAGAAGCAGCAGTAGTGGCTAAGCTCTATACTCATGGTCCTCTTCCTTAAGGCCCATGTCTCTCACACACACACCATATCAGTCATGCCCCCATGACCAGTTTCTGTCTCTCACACACCAATCATCTCCCAAACAGTCTTTGACAAACACACCAGTCACCTTCCTGAACAGTTTCTCTCATGCCATACACACACAGGCTTCCCACTCCCGTGTTCCAGTTACATATACGGGCTTCTCACTCTCATAATCACTTTCTCTTTCTCACACACACTCACCAGTCTCTCACTCTCATGCTTGTTCTCTCCACATGCACAGGCTTCTCATTCCCATAATCACTTTCTTTCTCTCACACACATACACAAACACACACACCAGTCACCTGATCTCTCTCATGCATACACACACACAGGCTTCCCACTCCCATGTTCTCTTTCAGATATACAGGCTTCTCACTCCCATGCTGTATCTCACACACTCCCAGCTTTCTCACTCCCATGCTCACTCTTCACATGCACAGGCTTCTCATTCCCATAATCACTTTCTTTCTCTCTCTCACATACACACAAACACACACCAGTCACCTGTTCTGTCTTACATATACAGGCTTCTCCCTCCCATGCTGTGTCTCACATACACCCAGGTTCTCACTCCCATGCTCACTCTCTTCACATGCACAGACTTCTCATTCCCATAATCACTTTCTCTCTGTTACACACACACACACACACACACACACACACACACACACTAGTCTCTCTCTCATTTCCATGCTCGCTCTCCAGGTGCACAGGCTTCTCATTCCCTGAATCACATTCTCTCTCTCTCACATTCACATACACACCAGTCACACCGACACCTTACCAACCAGTCTCTCTCTCATACATGCACACACACACAGGCTTCCCACTCCCATGCTCTCTCTCACATAATCAGGCTTCTCACTCCAATGCTTTCTTTCACATACACCCCCACAACACCAGGCTTCTTACTCCCATGCTTTCTCACATACCCAGAGTTCTCACTTCCATGCTTTTTCTCTCTTTCACACACACACACACATCAGTCACATCCCTGACTGTCTCACACTCTCACACATCAGTCATCTCCTTGAGCAGTCACTTTCATTGTCTCTCACATATACACATACATCAGCTCTCTGACCAGTTTCTCTCAATCACACACACATGCTCTCGATCAAATACATTCTCTCACTTACACACAGGCTCTCAATCACACACACATTCTCTCAATCACACACAGGCAGGCTGGCTGCTTCTCTCTCTTTCTCTCACTCACTTCCTCCCCCCCCCCCCCCAGCACAAATGGTAGCTGCAACAGCCTCCTCCTCCAGCCCCCGCAGGCCAAAAAGGAAGAATCCCATCGGCCGCGGGAGGCTCATGCTGCTGACTCCTTTCCCGATTACCGGCTGCTTCAATTGCTCGGGGGCCGATGCTGCTGTCGCCGCTATTTTTTTCATGCGGCACCGCTCTTTCTCCTTTCCGCGCATCACTTCCTGTTCCGGGTCAGGGGGGGGCGGGAGGAAGAAAAGGGCAGCCGCGGATGCCACAGCTTTTTTTTTGCACTGCTGCTGTTCCCACTGGGCTTGAACGTGCTGATAGCCCGGCGGCAACGGCAGCAGGGAAGAAAGAGCAGCGGGAGAGACCGGGAGCACGCGAACCGCTGGGGGAGGTCAGATGGGTCTTTTGGGGTGGGCTGCCGGCAGCGGCTCTTTTATTTTATCGGGGGGCGGTGGCTTAATGCAGCTCTTTTCATTTTACCGGGGCAGCGGCTGAGCGCGGCTCTCTTAATTTTACCGGGGCAGTGCCGCTCCCGGGAAGCTGGCGCCCTAGGCGACCGCCTAGTTCGCCTAGTGCTTCCGCCGGCCCTGCTCCTATTGCCTCCCTTCCAATATATTGACGGCCACTGAAGGCGATGTCAACTTCTTGATCTTCCTGCACAGGGGCAAAATAGCATTCCTCCCCGGATCTTCCAGATCAAAGAGTTTAGCCAGTTCTTCTCTCTTTTCCTGTTTTAATTCCTCCTTGTCCAAGGTTAAGACATAGTATCTCTCCTACAATTATGCATAAAAAGACGAGGAATATTAAGGTCTTTTTAAGATGTTCAAGAAAAATTTAATTCTCCTTCCTCCATATACATATGAAAAATTGCTTGTAAACCCTTTCTCCTCCATTCCACAAACATAGCTGACCGCAGGCCCAGCAAAAAAAAACTGTTTCCCCAGCAATGGCAAGTAGTGGGATATTTTGTAATTCAACTATAATTTCCTGCACAACAATCTCCAGGCGTCCTTAAAGGAGCAAACAAGAGACTTGTCTGGGGCCATCCCAGGAGAATAATATCAGTGGAGTGGAGAGAATATCTAGGCTCCAAAGGCTCCAAAGACAAAAGGGTATAATACTCCATGTCCATAAGCCAATCTCCAACATAGCAGAATAGACAGGCCAGATTATACAGCTTAATATCAGGTAACCCCATCCCCCCCCCCAGGCTTCCACAAAGTTTGCAATGCTGTTCTGGGCTTTTCCCATTTCCAAAGAAACTGACGAATAAGAAAATCCAAATTGCACACTTCTCTTTTGAACAAGCTAAGAGGGAGTGTCTGAAGCAAGTATAGCCATTTAGGGAAAAGCATCATTGATACAAATTTATCCTTCCCACCAGCAAAAGAGGAAGATCTGTCCAACTCTGCAGAATTTGTTTTGTCCATGCCAGCAATATCTGATAATTACTGCTCTACAGTTTGGAGTGGTCTCTGTGCAGGTATAAGCCCAAATATAGGAAGGAGTCATTAGCCCAGGGCATTTGGAAATCTGAACCACATTGTTCCCAGACTGCATCCAAGAAGGGTAGGGCCTCCGTCTTATCCAAATTTAATGTCAAGCCTGCTACCTTCCCATACTCTGCAAACTCAAGCGTGCATGTGTGATTAAATCCTCACAGAAAACTGAAAATTGCAGAACATAAGGGTAAATAAATAAAGTGATGCACATACGGAGCAGTTTTCAAACTGTCTGCACTAGGACAAAAGCTGCTGGTACTTTTTTACCCACAAACTTTGCACCTGTTTTCAAAGCAAAAGCAATGTGTGTCCTGCTGCTTTGAAATGTTCGTACCCGTGGGACGTGTGCACCTGCTTTTTATGCGGGTGCTTTTTTTTTTTTCATTGTAAATAACATGTATAGATTTGATCATGCCTTATTTTTCTCCCTCTGGGAATGCCTCCTCTGATTGTGGCTAACAGTACATTCAGTTGCAGAATGATGCACGCACTTTTAGTGGCATTGAAGGAAGGTAATTTTCCGACAGCCGATTTACATGAGACAGCGCTTTATACTTCTGTAAACAGCTTTGAAAACCATCCAGAAACAGAAACCTTTTCAATGGAAAGGAAGTTCTAGAGCAATCAGTCATGATATGAAGCCCCAGGAGGGCAGAGTCAGGAGAAGGGCTGGAAAATAGTTGGAGGTGGTGGAGGATAAAATAATCAACAGGTGGGGAGGGGATGGACCAGATGCAGACACAGCCATAGCTTCAGCCTGTGATCTCAGGATTCTGCGTAGGAGACATAGAAAAGGTGCAGAGAAGGGTGACAATAAGGATAAAGGGGGGATGGGATCTTTAACTTGGAAAGGAGACAAATGAGAGGGGATATGAGGTTTAGAAAATCATAGGAGGGGTAGAAAGGGTAAATCAGGAATGGCTATTTACCCTTTCAAACAGCAGACAGCACTGGGACTAGGGGACATGCCATGAAATTGGCAGATTTAAAACAAATTGTAGGAAGTATTTTTTTCCCTTAGTGCACAATTAAACTATGATATCTGTTGCCACCAGCAGTTATGGTCAAGGCAACTAACACAGTAGGGTTCAAAAGAGGGTTAGACAATTTGCTCAAGGAAAAGTCCATAGACAGTTATTAGCCAGGAAGACTTGGGAAAGCCAGTGCTTATTCCTGGGAGAGAAATAGATCAACTATTTGTGCTCTGCCAAGTTCTTGTAACCAGGACTGGACACTGTCAGAGACAGAATGCTGAGCTGTATGGACTTTGGTCAGACCCAGCATGGCATTAAGGAAGGCAAAATGATTACCAGCATGGTTAAAAGGTGAGGTGAAAGAGGCTATTTTAGCCAAAAAAAATCTTTCAAAAATGTAAAGAAGGATCCATCTGAAGAAAACAGAAAAAAGCATAAGGATTGTCAAGTTAAGTGTAAAACATCGATAAGGCAGGCTAAGAGAGAATTTGAAATGAAGTTGGATGTAGAGGCAAAAACACATAATAAAAACATTTAAAAATATATCCAAAGCAAGAAACCTGTGAGGGAGTCTGTTGGACCATTAGGGAAGATAAGGCCATTGCAGAAAGATAAGGCCATTGCAGAAAGTCTAAATGAATACTTTGCTTCTGTGTTTACTAATGAGGATGTTGGGGAGATACCAGTTCTGGAGATGGTTTTCAAGGGTGATGAGTCAGATGAACTGAACCAAATCACTGTGAACCTGGAAGATGTAGTAGGTCATATTGACAAACTAAAGAAAAGCAAATCACCTGGACCGGATGGTATGCACCCCAGGGTTCTGAAAGAACTAAAAATGAAATTTCAGATCTATTAGTTAAAATTTGTAACATCATTAAAATCATACATTGTACCTGAAGACTGGAGGGTGGCCAATGTAATCCCAATATTTAAAAAGTGCTCCATGGGTGATCTGGGAATCTATAGACCAGTAAGTCTGACGTCAGTGCCAAGAAAAATAGTGGAAACTATTCTAAAGATCAAAATCACAGAGCACATAGAGCAACAACGTTTAATGGAACAAAGTCAACATGGCTTTACCCAAGGCAAGTCTTCAAATCTGCTCCATTTTTTTGAAGCGGTTAATAAACATGTGGATAAAGGTGAACCAGTAGATGTAGTATATTTGGAGTTTCAGAAAGCGTTTCACAAAATCCCTCATGAGAGGCTTCTAAGAAAACTAAAAAGTCTTGGGATAGGAGATGATGCCCTTTTTTGGATTACAAACTGGTTAAAGGAAACAGAGAGTAGGATTAAATAGTCAGTTTTCTCAGTGGAAAAGGGCAAACAGTGGCGTGCCTCAGGAATCTTACTTGGACTGGTGCTTTTCAATATATAAATGATCTGAAAAGGAATACGAGTAAGTTAATCAAATTTGCGGATGATATACAATTATTCAGAGTAGTTAAATCACAAGTGGATTGTGATAAATTGCAGGAGGACCTTGTGAGACTGGAAGATTGGGCATCCAAATGTCACATGAAATTTAATGTGGACAAGTGCAAGCTGATGCATATAGTGAAAAATAACCCTTGCTGTAGTTACACGATGTTAGGTTCCATATCAGGAGCTACCACCCAGGAAAAAGATCTAGGCATCATAGTGGATAATACTTTGAAATCATCGGCTCAGTGTGCTGCGGCGGTCAAAAAGCAAACAGAATGTTAGGAATTATTAGGAAGGAAATGGTGAATAAAACGGAAGATGTCATAACACCTCTGTATCGCACCATGGTGAGACCGCAGCTTGAGTACTGTGTACAATTCTGGTCGCCGATCTCAAAAAAGATATATTTGCACTGGAGAAGGTACAGATAAGGGCGACCAAAATGATAAAGGGGATGGAACAGCTCCCCTATGAGGAAAGGCTGAAGAGTTTAGGGCTGTTCAGCTTGGAGAAGAGACCGCTGAGGGGGGATATGCTTGAGGTCTTTAAAATCATGAGAGGTCTAGAATGGGTAAATGTGAATCGGTTATTTACTCTTTTGGATAATAGAAGGACTCCATGAAGTTAGCAAGTAGCACATTTAAGACTAATTGGAGAAAATTCTTTTTCACTCAACGCACAATTAAGCTCTGGAATTTGTTGCCAGAGGATGTGGTTAGTGCAGTTAGTGTAGCTGGGTTTAAAAAAGGTTTGGATAAGTTCTTGGAGGCGAATTCCATTAACTGTTATTAATCAAGCTGACTTCGGAATAGCCACTCCTATTACTGACATCAGTAGCATGGAATCTACTTAGTGTTTGGGTACTTGCCAGGTACTTGTAGCCTAGATTAGAAACAGGATGCTGGGCTTGATGGACCCTTGGTCTTAACCAGTATGGCAATTTCTTGTGTTCTTAGGTTCTTAAGGTGGTATCTTAATGCACAGTTGGGGAGCTGTAAATGATTGATAGGGAGGAAGGGAGAGGAAGTAAATGCTGAATGGGATGAGTTGATGGAGTGAATGCTGGAGGTACTAGAAGTGGGTGGTGAGAAAGGATAAATGTTGGGGGGAGATGGGGATTGAATGCTGAGAATAGCACGAGAAAGGGACGAGAATGCTGTATCTGCCTCCATCTCCCTGAAATAAAAAATGCAAATTAGAGCTGTCTGAGGTAATGAAAAAAACCCAATGTATGGGGATGTATATGAGGGAGACAGAGGAGCAGTTTCTGTGTGAAAGAAAACCAGATGTGTTGATGGGGTGAAGAGAGCCAGAGATAGGGTGGGACTGGAGCAGAGGTTGTGATGATGGGGGTGTGTGTGCGAGAAAGAGCCAGAGGTGGTGATGTGGGGAGGAGAGCCAGAAGTTTAATGGAATTTGAAGGGGGTAAGAGAGAGCCAGATCAAGACATTGAGAGGACGAAATTTTTAAGATGGAGAAATAGGGTTGATGGGTGGGGGAGTGTTGAAGTATGAGAGCCATAAGGAATGATGATTGAGCTTCTATGATAGAGAGCCAGATATTTGGGGTGGGGGTGGGGGGGAGAGGAGAGTAGTCAAAAGGATGACTGAGCAGGTGAATCAGAGAAAGGATGATTGGGAGAAGTATTAGGCTAATTGAGGGCGAGGGAATCAGAGCTGGGATGATGGGGTGAGGGAGACAAACTGGAGGGGATGGGAGAATGTGAGAGGAGAGAAGTAAAATGAAATGATTGACAGTGATGGGGAGGGGATGGCTTTTGTCTAGAAGGGAGCCAGACAGCAAGAGATTGATGGGAGGAGCAAATCAGAAGGGGGGATGATGGGCGAGAGGAGCAATAGAGGGAAGAGTTGTGGAAGTGAACAGTTAGGACAGGGAGAACTGGAGGGTGAGAGATGAAGGAGGGGATGACATACAGGAATGAGGGGATAGAGAAAGTGATGTAAGGGAGAGATTTAGAGCCAAGAAGAGAAAAATGAAGGAAAGACAAATGTGGGAGAGGGGAGGAAATGTGAATACAGAAGAGAGAGAGAGAGAAAAAATGGAAAGGAGAGCCTGGAAAAGAAATCAGGAGAAGACAGACCAGGTCCAGGACATCAGGAAAAAGAGACAGAGACCAATTCAAAAGAAAGCCCACTTGGAAAACAAAGATAGGAAAAAGCATTTTATTTTCAGTCTAGTGCCTGTAACACAGTGATCTAGTAACAGTCTGACTCCTAAAGCAAACTGGATTCTCTGTAGGCTATGATGGCTTTGATTAGATCAATGTATATATTATCCCAAAATGTTATACCTGCTCTCCGAGGACCACATAGGTCCCTTCTTCAGATGTGAATAAAGTTTCTGACGTGATATCTGAAGAAAGGATCTCTATGATTTCAAAAGCTCCTGTACAGTATTTTTAGGTAATTCATAAGCTGATCCTGTAAAAGGTTTGGGAATCTGCCTAGAATCCCACGATTCAAATGTGAATGTCAGGGATAAGTTATTGTATTCTCTATGTAAAATGTGTTTTTTGTTATATGCGGAGGGATGGTGGAGGGCTAAATAATTTGGTTCACTAAGAACTGGTGGGAGTCCTGCGATATGAAACTCGCAGCATAACATTGATTGTGTAAGGATCAGCCAGCGCAGTGCAGCCCCTTGGCTTTTCCAGTGGAGTTAGTGTTGCGGTCCCGGTCGCAAGCCTTGCGACCAAGTCCTTACCTTCCGCCGCCCGTCGGCGTCCACAGGGGAGTCGGGTCTGTTCGGGTTCTCCGGAGGCCCAGCAGCGGGACGCGCGGTCAGCAGGCCCGGATCGGGAAACCTGTAATGGTGTTTTTTTATTTGTTCTACACCACTTTTGATTTCATCTAATTTTTTTTTTCCTCACGTATATTGATCTTGTTTTGGGTTTCTTTGTTCAGAAAATAGTGCTTGTTCTTTCATGATAACCTGGCAACCCTGCTCACGTCCCTACCCTAGCACCAATTCCCTCTCTCACACACACACATACCCCACCTACCCTCATGCCTTCTCAATTGCCCCCCCCCTGCAAACCCCCTCTCTCTCCCTTCTTCCCCAGCCAATCCCCCTAATCTCCCCCCACAGTTCATCCTCTTTTCACTACCCCAAATGATTCTTCCACTCTCACTGTTGAGCCGACTGGCAGGAGGAGGAGAAGAGCGGTGGCACCTCGAGTCATATTCCGAGACCAGACTTGCAGAGAGCTGCACAGTTGAAACTAGGCCTCCTTTTCAGGCAGTAGAGAAAGAAGAAGACACAGCCTGAGTCAAGGCCGCTCTCCTCTTCCTGCTGCTGGGTGGCTGGGGGACAGAGAGGGAGGGAGGCCCCTTGCATTCGTGCTTAGCCGTTCACATTCCTGAAATTCTACAGGGACTGGGCAATTCTGTAACCATGGCCGGACTTTGTGATCCCCGCAGAAAACCAGGGGCCCTGTATGTAACAATGTCTCTAGTGTTGTACCAGGCAGCAAATTGGGCAGGATAGTTGGGCCCCACAATCCTAATCTGTCTTCATAGACATTGTATCTGTGTTCTGTGAAGCACCTGTCTGTGCTTTCTGCAGAACCCTACAGACTCTAAAAAAGATGTGCCAGGAAGATAATTAAAGAACACAAACTATTAAGCAATAAAGCTCTAGGGCGTGCAATGGTGATGCAAGACATAACCACTCCCAGTGGTATTCCCGAAATTCACCTTAATTATAGAGCAGTTAGAGGATGAACTGAGCTGAGGGGGGTCTGGTTTTACCTGCAGAACCAAAACACAAGCTGAGTCAGACTAATTAGCAAAGTTTAGTTCTTAAAGATGAAAAAAATACTAGTGGAATGTAAAGAGAACAGCTCTGTCTAGAAACAGAGGATATCGGCAGATAAGAACTGCTTGGTCCACCCAGTCTGTCTGCTTGCGCCTGCCTCAGGTCTTACTTGATTTCTGGTTTTCTCACGCCCTTTGCCACTAGGACCCTTTGGGGAGGGGGGTAATAATCAAAAGATTTTACGTGGATGAGCCCGTGTTTAGCAGCACAGAAAAGGGGTTTGATTATTGCCCCAGTGAATGTGGCTGAAAGTGTGTGCACAGATTTTTAGATGCGCCTGGTTTGTGAGTGGGGCGGGGACAAGAGGGAACGCGTGGGAGCTTCTCTTTGAAATCCTTGGGCTTACTTTCAGCATCTATTTTTGCACCTGCTTCAAAGCAGATGTAAAAATGCATGGGAGGAAAGTACCCCCCCGGGTCCAATTGTAACCACGAGTAATCTGTTCCTGATCTTTTTTTCAGATTGTTTGAAGAGACGAAGACGTCCAGAAGATTGGGAAATTGGTTGCTATTAAATCATTTATGATTGGCTCAAAGAATATGTGGAAGAAACTGATTTGACATTAAGACCTAAGTGCTCCTGATGAAGCGTGCAGCGAAACCTCGGCCCATGTTGAGCCCAGATCCTAATGTCAGAGCTCTAAGCATATTGAAAAAAACTGGACTTAAAAAATCTTCTTTTGCGCATATGATGTAGAAGTCCGGGCAGCCCAGATTTAAAAAAGGTTATGGCGTCAAGGCTTGCTGATGCGTTTTATCTAAATATATTTCGATAAGCTCACAGTAGTGTTGACAACAACATTTCATAAAGGTTTTTTGGTGAAGGCTTTTCTTCTATTTTGGAGTTTTCCTGTTTTTTTTGATTAGTGTCATTTCGGTGGAAACTTATAGGCTCTCATTTTTTTTTGTTACTTTGGAATATCTACTCCATGAATTTTAAAAGCCAGGCGGCATGCCAAAATCGGGAGATGGGCGCGCATCTAGCACTTACGTGTGTCCGCCCGATTTTGTGAGACACCTGGATCCGCGCACTGTTATAAAATTCTTTCACTTACGCAGCTCAAACCTAACATGCTGCTGGCTGCACACAAGCTTAAAATTAGGCACCCATATACATGTGCCTAGGCTATTTTATAACATGTGCATATTGCACTGATGGATATCTGCACCTGCACAAGAGAGAGAGCGCGTGAAAAAGCGTGAGAGAGCACTTTTGTTAGAGAGACAATCTGACACTCTGTACATCTCCCACTGTAAGAGGACACTTTCAACGCAGGGTGGGTTTTATTTTTTTTTTGGGGGGGGTGGGTGTTACAAAGGTCTACAGATCCTTGTGCCCTAGATAGACCAATGTTACACTGCTCCCCCAAAACCCACCCTGAGTTGAAAGTGCCCATCTTACAGTGAGAGATGGATAGAGTGTCAAATTCTCTCTCTCTCCCTCACTCAGGAAGAGTCACATTCCTTTTATTGCACAAGTGCTTCAGTAAAGGTTTTGTTAGAACACCAATCATGCGTACTTCTAGTTCTTTTAATTGCACTTGGCAATTGACACCCTTAACGCTTTGGCTCCTGGAAAATATCTTCTCCCTTGATGAAGAATCCAATTTATTGGCCTTGACAAGAGCGGATTCTGGCTGTGTATATGACCTAACTCCAATTTCTTTTGCGGCTGACTCTGTGGATTTTAAAGTGTTTCCCAAGTTCAGGATTATCTAAGTCCTGAAACATGCCACAGCCTACAGAAACCAACACAATAGGGCCATCAACTCCATTTTGCCTCAACAGGCTGAGCCACCTCTAGTTCTAACCTATTACTTCCACAAACTTGTAGCCCTGAGTTTTGTAACGGCCCTGCCTTCCTTTCACAATGGCCACACTTCAGAGACTGCTGAGCACTAGCAACATGTTGCAGCATCTGGAAAAAACATGGATTAATATTGTGGGAGACAGGCTTAACCTTGGGACCCAGGAGATCACAAAAAACAGAGTCCTCACGCCAAGTGCTGTGTTCTGTTGCGCCTGGAGGTGGACCCTTGTTCTGGAGCAGGATTGGTATGGCCCTCTGGTCGGGCCCAGGAAGCACCTGTCACCAGGAGACGGAGCACAGGAAGAGACAGAGGCTAGCTGGAGCGTCACCACTGGAAGCCCGGGGTCTCCCGGGGTTGAGCCCTTGGGGACCTGGGCTGCTTGGACTTAGGTGGGCCTCGCAGGGTCTCCCAGAAAGGAAGTTCAGTGGTGTGCCCACCAGGATCAAGGGTGCGCAGTTGACATCAAGGCTAGGGGTCCGAGGGACCAGAGAAGGTCAGAACAGTGTCTTAGATGACAAGGCTAGGATCAAGGCCAGAAATCAAGGAAGCAAGGCCAGTAGTAGTAGAGGTCAAGTTCCAAAGGTCAGTCCGAGAGTAGTCAGCCAAAGCAGAGGTCAAGTTCCAGAGGTAGACGTGGTCTAGTAAACAGGGCAGGGGTCAGTATCTGGGCAGCGGTCAGCGTGGTCACAAGCAGGCAGTGGTCAGTATCCGGGCGGCGATCAACATAGTCAAGAACAGGCAGAGGTCAGTACCAGAGAGTCAGTCCAAAAGGTACTACCTGGGGGGACGCAGGAACAGAAGGACGCTGGAACAGAAGGACGCTGGAACAAGACTGGAACAAGTCTGGAACAAGCGATGACATGGTGTCGACCCGATTGCCAAGGCAAGGAAGTGCAGGCAGGTACTTCCTCTTGTACTGTGTTCAATCAGGGCATGCCACGGAGCTAGGACCCGCCCCTGGCCCTTTAAGGGACCAGGCGGTCCGCGCGCGCGCACGCCTAGGAGCGGGGCCAATGCCACGGAGGATGTCGAGCCCCATTTTGAGGCCTGGTGTGCTGAGGAAGGCCCAGCGACCGCCACCACGGGCACCGAGGCCTGGAGGAGCTTGTGGCTGCTGCTGGGGAAGCCGACCCGGGACCTGTGGAGGAGTTGGAGAGGTGAGCAGGCCCGTGCGTGGGCCGAGCGTGGACGGGGCGCCCAACGTGTTCCAAACGAAAGTAGGATTTATTGAAGAAAATCAAAAGGTTCAGTGGTACAAAAATTAGACACAGTCAACGGTACAAAAAAAATTAATGAAACCAGTTTCTTAAAGAGATTAAGCAGGGCATAGAGGACTCCACGACATTCATCAACGGTGTCTCCCTAAAAACCTTTTGGAACCAGGAATCCCATGTCTCCCACACAATAAGAGGTAGCAGGCCACCTGATGGTATGTTGAGCCGCTTAGATGACTCCTAAGAGGGTCTGGCCCCTGTGTGGGCTGAGTTCCAGTCTCTCGTTTAGGATCCAGCAATGGGAGTCAAGCAGATGGTGTAGTGGATCTAGACTAGATGCAGACTAGGGTCTCCCCTCTATGAACCTTGCCCCTCTTTATGGTTGTTGCTGGTAGACAATATACTCCCCAGTTAAGATCTACATCAAGTTATATTTCAAAACAAGCAAACTTTTGTTTCTGGGGTTACCAGCAAACCAACTATTTACAAGAAGATAGAGGATAGTAAAGTTTTACTGAATTTATCAGAATTCACAGGCAGTCACAGCCAAAATACAGTGATTCAGAGATCAATTAGAGAGTGATCAACAAGTTTTACAAAACAACAAAGCATCTTTCCAATCTGTCACCAATACTATATTAGAAATATGTTGCTCACATTTCTATTATGCCTCACAGATCGGAGCATACCAATTACTTAAGTGGGTAGAGAACAGAGTAGGTTTAGTTGGATTATAGCTCCTCCATGTGGGAGAATTTAATGGTAGAGTCCTGGCCTATAAAAACCCAAGGCACCATTTTGTAGGTGTGGATTTGGAGTTGCCCTTTTCAAGAACAGCATGCTATCATGATTGCTCCTGGCTTTTATTTTTTTTTTAAAAAGGACTTTTGGGCTTTTTGGAAAGAGATATGGGGTATGGAGTGGCCAAAAAGGTGCCCTTTTCACATTTTAATGATTCCAGCTTTGGATTTTTTGTTTGTGGAGAAGAAGTTTATCTACCCTTCTTTTGCTCATTTTTAGGTTACCTTTTGAAACTGGTTTTATTTTTTATCTCTCATCTGAGTTACTTTTACATCCAGGAATTCAAAGAATGTCATCTTGAAAGAACTGATTTTCTCATTCTGAAGAGACTCAATAACCCTTTAGAGGATACTGTAGGAATGATTCTCATTCATTCTGAGGAGGAGACGTGGACCTTAGAAGAACAGTGGCACCTTTCAGATGTAGACCTCTATGCTGTTGCCTAGATAGTGAAATAAGTAGGTGGAAGTGGAAGTAAGAAGTACATTCTATTCATCTGGAGAAAGGTATGCAATATAAGACTTTATGGTATAGAGTCCAACAGGATAAAGATCATACAAGAATCTAAATGCTCAGTAGAATCTATATGGGTAGAAATCCCATGTGTGTTGGGTAAGAGTATAGTGCTAGGAGTATACTACCGTCCACCTGGACAAAATGGTTAGACAGATGATGAAATGCTAAGAGAAATCAGGGAAGCAAACCAATTTGGCAGTGCAGTAATGGGATATTTCAATTACCACAATATTGACTGGGTAAATGTAACATCAGGACTTGCTAGAGACATAAAGTTCCTGGATGTAATAATGACTGCTTCATGGTGCAACTGGTTCAGGAACCAATGAGAGAGAGAGAGAGCTATTTTAGATTTAATTCTTAGTAGAGTGCAGGATTTGGTGAAAGAGGTAATGGTGGTGGGGCCACTTGGCAACATGATCAAATTTAAATAACTGGAAGGGGGATCAAATTTAAATAACTGGAAGGGGGACAATAAGTAAATCTACAGCTCTAACACTAAATTTTCAAAAGGGAAACTTTGATAAAATGAGGAAAATAGAATAAAACTGAAAGGTGCAGCTGCAAAGGTTAAAAGTGTTCAACAGGCATAGACATTGTTTAAAAATATAATCCTAGACGTGAAGTCCAGATGTATTCCACGCATTAAGAAAGCTGGAAGGAAGGCAAAATGATTACTGGCATGGTTAAAAGGTGAGGTGAAAGAGGCTATTATAGCCAAAAAAAATCCTTAAAAAATTGGAAGAAGGATCCATCTGAAGAAAATAGGAAAAAGCATAAGCATTGTCAAGTTAAGTGTAAAACATTGATAAGACAGGCAAAGAGAGAATTTGAAATGAAGTTGGCCGTAGAGACAAAAGATCATAATAAAAACTTTAAAAAATATATCCGAAGCAAGAAACCTGTAAGGGAGTTGGTTGGACCATTAGATGACCGAGAGGTTAAGGGGGCTCTTAGGGAAGATAAGGCCATTGCAGAAAGACTAAATGGATTCTTTGCTTCCATATTTACTAATGAGGATGTTAAGGAGATACTGGTTCCAGAGATGGTTTTCAAGGGTGATGAGTCAGATGAACTGAACCAAATCACCATGAACCTGGAAGATGTAGTAGACCAGATTGACAAACTAAAGAGTGGCAAATCACCTGGATCGGATGGTATGCATCCTAGGGTAGAAAAGGAACTCAAAAATGAAATTTCAGATCTATTAAAATTTGTAACCTATCATTAAAATCATCCATTGTACCTGAAGATTGGAGGGTGACCAATGTAACCCCAATATTTAAACAGGGCTCCAGGGGTGATCCAGGAAACTATAGACCAGTGAGCCTGACTTCAGTGCTGAGAAAAATAGTGGAAACTATTCTAAAGAATCACACAGCATATAGAAAGACATGGTTTAATGGAACACAGTCAACATGGATTTACCCAAGGGAAGTCTTGCCTAACAAATCTGCTTCATTTTTTTGAAGGGGTTAATAAACATATGGATAAAGGTGAACTGGTAGATGTAGTGTATTTGGATTTTCAAAAGGCATTTGACAAAGTCCCTCATGAGAGGCTTCTAAGAAAACTAAAAAGTCATGGGATAGGAGGTGATGACCCAGAGCAGCGGCTGTCAGCAGGTTTGACAGCCGACGCTCAATTTTGCCGGCGTCGGTTCTTGAGCCCGCTGACAGCCATATAGATATAACTACCCTACTTAATATCGCCATGATATTAGGTCGGAGGGTGCACAGAAAGCAGTTTTTACTGCTTTTCTGTGTACTTTCCCGGTGCCAGCAGAAACTAGCGCCTACCTTTGGGTAGGCGCTAATTTCTTAAAGTAAAATGTGCAGCTTGGCTGCACATTTTACCTACTGTATCGCGCGGGCATACCTAATAGGGCCCTCAACATGCATTTGCATGTTGAGGGCCCTATTAGGTGCCGCTGGTTGGACGCGCGTTTTCCGCCCCTTACTGAATAAGGGGTAAGGGAAAACGCGCGTCCAAGGGCAGGTTAACAGTGCACTCCGTCGGAGCGCACTGTACTGTATTGGCCTGTCAGTTTGTTAGCAAACGAAGGGCAGGCTAAATACCAGGATGTCGTGACGTCACTCAGAGGGGACGCCCCCGAGGTTCCTGCCATGACGTGGGTAAAGACGTGGGAGGTGTGCGCGCGCGCACCCTAGGAGGCCCTCAGGAAATCCATGGCGAACACCGTCACCATTGCCGCTCCGGGGACGCCAGAGTGAGCGGCATGAGGACGCGGCAGCAGCCATCTTCCCAAGGCTTGAGGAGAGAGAAGGAAGAAAGGTGAGGCACAGAGGTCGAAGCTGTCTGAGACCGATGGATGCAACGGTGTTTGGGTACTTGCCAGGTACTTGTAGCCTGGATTGGCCACTGTTGGAAACAGGATGCTGGACTTGATGGACCCTTGGTCTGACCCAGCATGGCGATTTCTTATGTTCTTATGGTATATCATGTTACCTTATCTTCCTGCATCTTAAAATAGGAAAGGAAGCTTCTAAATTATCTTTACATTTGGTATGGCTCAGGAATGACAGAAAAGATCATGAATATGATAACTTTCAAATAACTGTCTGCATAAGTATATACCCTGAAGAATTTGCTGACTTTTTTTCAGGAAAAAGTAAACATTTTTCACTAAATACACTTGTGACTAGTAATGAATTGTATTGTCATGATTCTCCTGTAATTCAGTGGTCCTCTTTTGATCCCATATCCATCATGGATGTTGAGACCTATGTATCAGAGTTTAAAAATTCACACTGCTCTCTGGACCCATGTTCTTCATGGATTTTCTATGTGTCGAAAGACAATTTTACTACCCTACTTAGAGATTTAATCAATTTATCTTTTGCTAAGGTCATCTTTTGGATATAACACAAAGATCTTCAGTAAGACCAATAAAAATAATTTAGTTCCCGAATTACCCAAAAGCTATAGGCCAATATCCAATTTATTAACTTTGAGTAAATGAATTGAAAAAGCAGCCCCCTCATAACTAAAGGAATTTCTGAAGAATCAAGAAATTTTACATTTTAATCAGTGGAGTTTTCGAGCTCATCACCATACTGAGACCCTCTTGGTCACTGTAAATTATTACATTCTATGTACCTTAGATGGAGGTAACTCTGTGATTGCTATCTATTTAGATGTGGCTTAGACTTTGATTCCATCGATCATTCCATCTTAATTTCAATACTCAGAGAGTTAGAGCTTGGTGGAAAGGTCCTACTGTGGTTTCAAACTTTTCTCAGCAGAAGAGGACCGGAAGGCTCATCTGCATACCGTTCCCAGCAAAGGTCACAGCGAGCTATCCAGGCTTCAAACTCCATAGCTCCAGCTTCCATAGGCCCTGCACCCCTTGCAGCAGAAAAGGACCAGTTGGCTCACCTGCATACCATTCCCAGCAGCCCACAGGAGAGAACTCCAAAGATGACCATGAGTTCTCTTAGCATTTCATCATCTGTCTGACCATTTTGTCTAGGTGGACGGTAGTATACTCCTATCACTATACTCTTACCCAACACACATGGGATTTCTACCCATATAGATTCTACTGAGCATTTAGTCTCTTGTATGATCTTTATCCTGTTGGACTCTATACCCTCCCGGACATAAAATGCCACACCCCCACCAAGTTGATCCTCCCTATCATTGCGATATAATTTGTACCCTGATATAGCACTATCCCATTGGTTATCCTCCTTCCACCAAGTCTCTGTGATGCCAATTATGTCAATCTCATCATTTGTTGCTATACACTCTAACTCTCCCATCTTACTTCTTAGACTTCTGGCATTGGCATACAGACATTTCAAAGTGTGATTTTTGCTTGTTTTAACAACCTGCTTTTCAGTTGTTTGGGATAATTCGGAACTCATTAGCTTTGGTGATTTTTTACATATAAGCATATGAACTATGCTTGCATTTAATGGAACCTCTCTGTTGGGATGCCCTAACTCTCCTTATTCATTAGTATCCTTCAAGGATACATTTCTCCGAATGCATGTTCTAGGCCTGTTTAATGTATATGGTGAATTTGCTGGTTTAAAGATAAATGTTACCAAATCAGAAGCCATACCTATTGATGATACCACTAGTCTTACCCCGTTACCTGGCAAGGGGAATTCCCATTGAGTTGAGCTTCAAATCAAATTAAATACTTGGGAAGTAAGACCTCCCACAATATATAATTGCTATATCACCTTAATATCAAATCTCTACTTAATGAAGTACAGTTACAATTGCAAGCCTGGACTGATTTGCCACTATCCCTATTGGGTAGGTGTGCCCTTTACAAAATAGTATTATTTTCTAAATTGCCAAATAGAATGCAAATGGTACCCTGTGGGCTATCGAATAAAGATCTTGCACATTTGAAGTCAATGTTGATACATTTTTTTGTGGCGAGGGAGACGTCCTAAGCATCTTAATCTACCAGATGTGAAGTTTTATTATGCTGCATTCCAGCTCCATTTTCTGTGGAAAGTGGATTACATCTAAGTATACCTTTTGTACCCTAAATTTGGTGGCTGCTAAGATGTCCCCTTTCTCTCTTTTGGCCTGCCTTCAGGTATCCGATGAGGCATTACCAGAAATATTGCAATAATGTTGTTTTTTTTAAGCCTGTCCAGTTGGCATGGAGGTATCTATTTAAATATTGGAGGGAACCAGATAGAACATCAGGATTTTTACCTGTAATAGGAAACTCTCAGTTTTCCCCTGGTACTTTTAGAGGAATATTTAAAGAATGGCACACAAAAGGTATAATAAATGTATCCTCTCTTTATTTGTTTTATAGGTCAATGTCTGTATTCTTTTGAACAACTAGGTGACAAATTTCAATTATCTTGTACACAGGTTTATACATATTTATAAGCGAGACACTATATACAGCAATTACAATGGGATTTTCCTAGTTTGTTCTCTTCAGCTTCCTTTGTAAGGATAATTTATTCTGTGGGGAAGAAACAAGTTATCCTGGTGGAATAAATTGTGTGTGCTTAAGCTGACATCTGTTTCATTGGCTGATCCTTCCCACTGGCTGTCTAGTTGTGTTTAATTAGGACATAGAGCTTTGCTTTCAACACTGCACTATCACTGGATGCCAAACATCAAGAGTTGTTTAAACTTCTCCACCATAGTTAGATAGATAATGTTGAAGCATTTAAATTTGGTATTTCTTCATCAGATCTGTGTCCTAGATGTAAGACTGAAAGAGCTTTGTTGTTACATAAGTTCCTATTGTGCCATAAGTCTTTTCCTTTTGGGAAGATATTTTTTGTACAGTTCATCGAATTACTCAGAATTGGCCTTTGTTTGATGGCTGTTTTATCTTCATGGGCTCACCTGTATTCACCTTGCCAGTCTCAAAAGGTTACTTGAAATTTATTTTTGTGGCATTACTGGTGGCATTTTTTGGTATTTTGAAATTTTGGGTTCAGTCAGAACCCTCCCCCTTTTATCCTTTGGATGCATCTTATGGCAGTCTGGATTATACAGAGAGACTAGATGTATTATTTATGCATCATTCTTTACTCCGGGATTATAAGAAAGCTTGGATGTCCTTCTATGCTTTATTATCTGTCTAATTAAGGATCATTTAAAATTGTTGGGATTTGCTACGCAGTGGTGTTGATCTTATTATGGTATATATTACTTTTTTTCCTTCTGTCTCTGGTTGCAGTGTTGGTGTGTAGAGTGTGTAGAGTGAGTTGAGTGTCCTGTCCTTTGTGTGAACGCTCGCGTTCTTACCTGTATAATTGTTTACATGTTGTGGTACATAGATCGTGCTATGTAATCTCTTTTACCAGATGCAGAGATGCTGATATTTGTATATTTTATTATTGTTTTGTTTCTATGTCATCTTATGTATATGGTATTCTTTTGCTAATGTTTTTGTACCATGACAATGAAAATAAAAAAAAAAAAATAAGTGGCTGTCCTTGAATGCCATTCTTTTAAATTTATCTGAAACCAAATTTCTGTGGATCTCTAGAAAAGAAATACCATCTGACTTTACAGAACTAACAATTTAAGGTGTGCAAATTTAGTGCTGGAATCCAAGTCGTAACTTAGGTTTTCAGTTTGACGTTGCTCTGAATTATATATCACAGATTAGGTCTATTCTTGCCAATGGTTATTATAAGTTAAAACAGTTGCATCATTTAAGACCATTCCTGTAATTCTTTGTATGCTGGACTCCCTAAAATACATTTGCATCCACTACACATTCTTCAAAACTCCACAGTGAAACGAATATCAAAAACTTCCAAATATGAGCATATCACACCAGTTCTGTGCAGTCTTCACTGGTTACCGGTTACTCAGCGCATGAAGTTCAAAATAACCTTGATTTTTAAAGCACTATAAGGAAGTGCACCAAATTATCTTTCCAAGATGATAAAAAAATGTTACCACTTGTCTCTTTTGATCCTCAGAATTACACTTGCTCTATGTTCCAAGCACTAAGGAGGCCCATCTCCAAGAGATGCGTAATGGGCCTTCTCTGTGATTGGTCCTGGCCTTTAGAACTTGTTACTGAAATATTTGAAAATAACCAATTTTAAAGCTTTCTGAAAGAAACTGAAGACCTTGTTGTTCACTGAAGCATTTGGTGACTGATGAGATTAATTTATATTTTTAGCTTGTTTTAATGTCTCAGTTATCATGTTTTAGTTCATGTGCATGTTAATATTAGAATCTCTTGTGCTTTTATGTGAAGATTATTGTGATTTTATTTGATTGTGCTATGTTGCATTATATACTTTGTTCCCAGCCTTGGGATAATGATTTCATTATAGGTGGGCTATAAATGTGTAAATAATTAAATATATATATATACACACACACGTTTTATAAAATACATGTAATTCTACCATACAATATACACGCACATGTAAAGCTTACATCTGAATGCATGCAATGCATTGAAACCACATATTTCAATGGATTGAATGCACAAACTATTCTTTGCACAATGCACTTTTGATTTTTTTTGCAGGAGAAGTGATCCATCAGCAAATAAGACTCACTTAAATGCTTTATTTATAACATATGGAGGATATCCATACTGAAGAAGTCTGGCTCACATATTATTTGCTGAGCACAATATTCTTGCTTGAAGGAATATATACATCGCGGACAGAGGAACTGGCCAGTTGGGATGTTGTCATTCAGTTTCTTCGGATGATAACTATTATGTTGAAGTACAATATTGTGATTCATCAATTTCCTAAATATAGTTCTGCAACCAGACCAATTTTTGGAATGACTGTTTTTTTCACTCCAATTTTTATAATTTGGTTTGATCATTAAAAAATTAAAAAAATATAAAATATTTTTAAAAATATGTAAAATTCATTTATATGTGATTGATACAACAAGAATTTGGTATTTGAGATCTCTTCTTTTCGTTAGTGTATAACTACATGGGTTTTGGGATCTATTCTTAATTACTTCATGCCGTAGTATTTTTCGTCTTACTATTTATTATGTCATCTAGTGGCAGTTTGTTGGTACTGCACAAATAACATTTTTTTTTCTAATTTTCCCATAGACTTTTTGTAGGCTTCCTCTAGAGCTGTAGTAGCCTATGGCCAATATGGCCACAGCCATAGGTGCCATAGCTCAAGGACATCACAGGTGGTGCAAAAGGAGTGTGTGCATGCTATCCCTTTCCCATCCTATCCTTGGCCACAGGCTGGTGTCCCTTCCAAGCCTGTAGTTGAAACTTCAGCCCTGCAATTTGAACTGTAGGACTCTGTCTCTATGGATCCCTGCAGGGTTCAAACTTCAGCATTTTGACCACACAGTTCAAACAATTGTTGTTTTAGTCGCACTGGGGCTCCATAGAGCAGAGCTCCATGGTTTAAAAAGAAGCACGAGGTGGAAGAAGAAAGAGGCGCCATGCCTGCAGCAGAAGGAGCACACACGACAATAAGGACACGGGGACTTGTGGGGGAGAGATAAAGTCAAAAAGGGAGACTGGGAGAATGGGATATAGGGGACTGAGGGGGCAGAACAGGGGAAAAACGCGGACTGTCACTGGGGGATTAAGGGAAGAGCAGGTGAAGACAAGGGAGTGAGGGAGAATGGAAAGAATGGGGACTATCGTGTAAGAGCAGGGACTCGGGCACTGGAGGGGAGGACTGGGGAAGTGATCAGGTGAAGAATGGAGACCAAGGGCGATAGGGGGGAGAATGGAAACTGAGAGAAGAATGTGGACTTGCAGGGGGAAAAGAAAGATGACCCTGGGGAACTTGGGGGAGGTGAGCAGGTGGTGAATAGGAACTCGGTGTAAAAGCAGGGGAAGTGGATGGGAGAGCAGGGAAAGTGCGGGGCTACGGAGAGGT
The DNA here is from genome assembly GCF_901001135.1 of Rhinatrema bivittatum. Lineage (NCBI taxonomy): Eukaryota > Metazoa > Chordata > Amphibia > Gymnophiona > Rhinatrematidae > Rhinatrema > Rhinatrema bivittatum. Next base: position 306,184,229 of record NC_042619.1, read on the forward strand.
GGGAAAGCAGGGGAAGAATGGATTTTTGGTGACCAGGGGGAATTGAAGGGCCTGTGGATTGGGATGTGTGGATTCAGAAGACAGAGAAGATGAGATTGAGTGAGGAGAAGCAGAACAGGGACTTGTGGATGCAGAGACTGAGAGCAGGGACTCAGAACCTGAGCAGGGATTCGGGGCAGTCTTAAGGACTTGGTAATTGAGTGGGTATGAGCGGGGGTATATTAGATAGGCTGGGGAAGAAGTAAGGGCATGAATGACCTGGAATACTGGAGAGAGTGTGTGAGATGCAATGGAAAGAAAGTTGTGAAATAATCTTTTTTCGTAGTATTAATTAGCTGCCTATACTTAGAGAGGGTGGCTCTGTAAATCCCCAGTGTATTGTTAGATGGGTGTTTACGCCATTTTCTTTCTTTTTGTCTGAGATGTCCTTTTGATTCATGTTTTTCGGCATTATACCAAGGTTTATTCCTCTTATTACTTTTTAATTTTTTGGTAGTGAATGGGGCTAAGTTCATCAGCAATGCTTGTAGTTATGTTTACCTAAGATTCAACAGCTTTTTCTATATTAGAATGGACAATATTATATAGAGCGTCAGGAAGGAGTATAGATAAATTATCACTCTTAATCGGTTTCTGGAATTTCTAGTAAAAATGAGCACTACAATGTGCCCACCAGTGAGTGAGCTGTGATGCATATTAAGTGATATATGTTAGATTAAGACTGGGAGAGCCACTGTCTGCTAAGAATAGAGGAAATCAGTGTATGAAGCAGAAGGAAATTGTATGCTTTGGGGTAGATTTTAAAAGGTGTGCGCACTACCCGGCGCATGTTATGAAATACGTGGGCTGCGCGCACATACGTGCCGGATTTTAGGGCCCGGCACTTATGCGCGTATCACCACTTACGCGCGTGGCCAGTCCCTTTTTAAAATGCATGCAACGCACGCAGGGCCCGGCCACGAGGGTTAAGTGGCGATTTCTACGCGCGTGGCAGATTTAAAATCTGGCCGATAGTGTATATTTTGAATTACTTGAAGAGGAGTGGGGAAGTAGATACAAGAAGCTCTCCTAACTAAGGGAAAGGATGTACATTCTTATTGGGAGTTTGTCTTTTCTGTATTTTTGTATCAACTGAAGCCTAGCTTTGTAAGCTTATGTACCCTGATTCAATCTGTGATCTTTTCACTCTGTGCTAATGCTCTGATGGCTGTGATCTCCAGAAAAGAAACGTTTTTTGTTGGAGTATTTTATTTATGTATTTATTTATTTTATTCTTTCATTCATCCTCCTATATAACACTGTTAAGTGGATTACAGAATAAAACAGCAAACAATGTTACACTAACAACACAGAATCAAACTGAAGTGAAAGCTTCACTAAAAAAAAAAAAAAGCTGCTTTTACATGTTTCTGGAACAATTTAAAATCTGCCAATTCATGTAGAGCATCGGGTAAAGCATTCCATAAAGAGATTCCCCTAATCGGTTTCTAGCGCCCTGATAATGTACATCCTTCCAGATGGAAGCAATAGAAGCTTGTTATTAGCAGAGCTAATGATCGACAGGGAATGTACTCGACAAACTACTCAGAGAGATATTTACGTGCTTGATGGTGGCCTGCCTTGAACAGTAAACTCAAAATTTTGAAATTAATTTGAGAATTAACTGGCATCCAGTGCCACTGAAATAATAGAGGCGCTATGTGATTCCGTCGAGTATATATTTACAGTCTCTATTTCGTTTTCGGTTATGGTTGTTTGGGATGACGAAGAGGAGAGCAGTCCAAGGGGGTCCTAGAGGGGATTGTCACAGGGTGAAGTCCATATCCAGCTTGGGTCACTGCACATCTGCTTTGCCTCTGGGCCCCAGTCCACTTCACCATCTACTCGACCCAACTTTTCTTTTGAACCCTCCCGAGAGAAGGATACACGCCTCATTCAGGTGCCAGACCCTCTCACATTTTGTGGGCACCCATCCAGGAGGGGCTTTCAGCCAAAACAGAGAAAATAATATGTGTACAAGTGTGGGTTTGTGTGAAATGAAATGTAGTTAAAGTTTTATTGCCTTAGCTCTCATTCTGATGTTTACATGGTGTTTGTAACCTGTGGTCTATTCCTGCACTAATTCCCTAAACCAGTGACAAGTGCAGACTCCCACTCGTAGACGCACACATCCAAAGCTGAGTGTTTGTGCTGGAACAAACCAGCTGTGGATAGTCATAAATCCAGTTCCTAAAGAGCAGAGTGGTGACTAATATTTATATTGAAGAGACACTGAACAGGAAGCTGAGTTATATGGCACAGATCACAAAAGAATTCCCTCTTCTGATGTGTCAGAGCCCTGGGCATAGCAAAATCATACTGAATCAGCTAATATTGCAACGGTGCAACCACAACACTCATAGACTTTCTCTGGAGTTTTCTGTACCCAGATGCAGTGAGGGAATGTAACAGTGCATTTGTATTACAAAAATCGCATTGAAAACATAGAATTGCTAGGATAAGTCAGTGAACGGACCCTTTGGCTGAAGTGAGAGGTGTAACTGCCCAGGGGGAGGAGCCCCACTGGGCCTCACCGTCGGGAGGCAGAGCCTCGGCTGCGGGATGGGATACAGCAGACGTAGAGGGTGGAGCAGGAGAGGGTGACCCCTGGAGGCAGGCCAGCGTACGGCAGCAGAGATGCTGACATCAGGCTCAGCTTGAGAGACGAGAGTCTAGGCGAGAAGCAGCACTACCCGAGGAGCAGGGAATGCCGAGAAAGTACAGTCACTGAAATACACTGAATCTGTAGTGAAGTATGCAGGAGGTTTCCTCGATGTAGAGCGGGGTACACCGGTGAGGGTTCCTCTGATGATATCACGGCACAGGTCCGCAGAGCAGGGAGGAACCTGGGAGAGAGTCCTCGTGGCAATGGTCCGCAGGGCAGGGTTCACAGGCGAGGGTTTCTCTGATGGTGACATGGTGTGGGTCCTGCGGAGCAGGGGGGAAACCCAGAAGTGACTCTTCACGGCAATGGTCCGCAGAGCGGGGTACACCGGAGAGGATTCCCACGTAGAAATCACCACAAGGATCCTGAGGAAGGTACAGCAACTGGAAGCAAAAGGAAGTTCTGAAGTAGGCCTCAGGGATGAAGCAGGCTGAGGTCCGGGTGAAAGGCCCTCCGAGGAGCGGATAGCCAAGAGACAAGGAGGGTCCCTGAGGAGCGGGTATCTTATAGTCTCACACCACGGAAGCAGAAACTGGAACAAGGTGAAGAGAAGCTGTGGAATGCAGCAAGTGAACTCGTTGCCAAGTCGCCGGCTGTCTGGGCTGGCGAGCACAAGTATCGGAGTGGAGTGACATCTTCTGCTGTGAACGCCCCCGAGGTTCCCGCCATGACGTGGTTAAAGCTGGTCGGAGAGCACACGCACGCGCCTAGGGAACTCCACGGGTAAGAAGGCGGTCGTCAGCGTCCATGCTGCTCGAGCAGGCCCAGGAACGGAGGCTGGAAGGCTGGCGGTGGTTGGCCGAAGCCGCAAGTTCACCCAACGGAGCCAAAGTTGTAAAAAGAGAGGTGAGCAATGGCGGCCACAGCTGTCTGTGGCCGCAGAGCGTAATAAGAATATTACAGTAGATAAAGATTGCAAGGGCCTCCTTTTCCAGTATCATAGATCACAGTGGATCTTGAGCTTTCCCCTTCATGTCTTCTAAATGCAGAAGGGGTGGGGGGAATGAAAGTATGTGCATGGAGATATGATTTTTACAAGCTCTGCACATACATTTCCCTGCAGGCCCAACCCATTGAAAAAGCAGCTGCAAAGACTGCAGACTTTGCAGGTCAGATCTTCAGTGGGAGTTTCAGTGGGAGTTTCCCTTTGAAAATGAGAGCTTGCAGGCTTATGGCTATAAAGTACCCAAGGGGGGTTTGCAAGCACCAGAAGGAAACTAAAAATTGCTCCTATGCATATATATATATATATATATATATATTATATATAATTTATATATATATATATATATATATATATATATATATTATATATAAAAAATATAAATTGCTCCTATGTATATATATATATATATATTATATATATATATATATATATATATATATGCATAGGAGCAATTTATATATATATATATATATATATATATATATATATATATATATATATATATATATATATATATATATATATATATATATGTGTGTGTGTGTGTGTGTGTGTGTATATATATACATCTTTTTATTATTATTATCTTTATACACTTCACTTGTATATAGGGAGGATAAATTTCAAACAAATATGCAGGGGTGGATTGCAGTAAAATATCACCCCAGGGGATTTATTTCAAACCCGGACCTCATGCACATTCCCTGCAGCACATGTGTTAACAGCTCCCAAAAGCGTGCTAAGTTAACCCTGGAACCCGGCACAATTCAGCTAAAATATCTCCAAAATAAACTTCACCTTTCCTAAATTGCTAAGAAGTTGAGCACATTCTAGTCCAGGGGTGAGCAGAGCTGCAGCGCTCGTTCCATCCATGCAAATTGGTTGGGCTCCTTACACATCTACTTATATTTCTTATAGTAATATATCCTGGATTTTCGGTCTGCCTCTTGAACCAGTTGCAAGTAATGACACTGCCAGCCAGTATCAGACACACACATACTCAGTCACAACCAGATTTTTAGATTGCAGAAACTTTATTGGCACATACACTCTAACATACACAAAGACACATACTCTCTCTCAGACACAAAGACACACCTACACACATTCATTAAATATCAAACAATAAAATCAAGATATATAAACCATCAATCATAATAGTAAAACCATGCTCATAAAAAGAATATTTTAAAGCAGCTGATGAAAAAACATCCAATGATTAAAAACATGCAATATTGTTTTAAAAAATTTTCCAAATATCAATAAAATATTTCTGAACAGCAGATACATCGAATTACATCAGATAATTAAGAACATAAGAAATTGCCATGCTGGGTCAGACCAAGGGTCCATCAAGCCCAGCATCCTGTTTCCAACAATGGCCAAACCAGGCCACAAGAGCCTGGCAATTACCCAAACACTAAGAAGTTCCCATGCTACTGATGCAATTAATAGCAATGGCTATTCGCTAAGTCAACTTGATTAATAGCCGTTAATGGATTTCTCCTCCAAGAACTTATCCAAACCTTTTTTGAACCCAGCTACACTAACTGCACTAACCACATCCTCTGGCAACAAATTCCAGAGCTTTATTGTGCGTTGAGTGAAAAAGAATTTTCTCTGATTAGTCTTAAATGTGCTACTTGCTAACTTCATGGAATGCCCCCTAGTCCTATTATTTGAAAGTATAAATAACCAATTCACATCTACTCGTTCAAGACCTCTATCATATCCCCCCTCTGCCTTCTCTTCTCCAAGCTGAACAGCCCTAACCTCTTCAGCCTTTCCTCATAGGGGAGCTGTTCCATCCCCTTTATCATTTTCGTTGCCCTTCTCTGTACCTTCTCCATCGCAACTGTTATTATTTGTGATAATTGTGGGTGGATCCTTGGGCCGGTGGCAGATGACCACGCCCTTGGGGGAAGATCCCGAGAGGGGCCACCGGTCAGGCCCAGAGTTGGGAGACAGACACACACTAGATCTTTTATTGAACTGTATAGTGAACCACCAGAGGTGGCAGTAGTGAGCTGGAAGAGCCCAGCTGGGCTGTAGTCCCTCAGGCACTGGAACATCAATCCCAGGATGGCTGAGCTGAGGAGAAACTGAGATAGTGAGTAGGCAGAGTATGCAGTGTTCAGGAACAGAACCTTGATGGTAACTCTCACCCAATAGTCTCTTGAAGCAGGCCAGAGGCTGGAATGAAGTAGGCCTTCGAGGAGCGAGTACCTGGTTCCAGGGAAAGCTCTGAGAGAGAGATGGTTACTCACTGGTGTTGTAGGCAGCGGTGACTTCCTGGCAGAAGTAGTATTCGGTAGCAGGTCCGGGAATGTGGACCCTCAAGGAGTGAGTACCAGTTCCAGACTGCGACCTGAAAAGCAAGAGAGAGAGCGAGGCCCCCGAGGAGCGGTTACCCCTGGTAAAGTCCGAGGAAGCAGAGTAGCAAGGTATGCGGAGAGCAAATCCATCCGCAGCGATACCTGATGGAGGAAGCTAGGTAAGCCGTTGCTAACTCGAATAGCTAGCAAAAACAAAGACCTTAAATATCCGGGCTTGATGACGTCATCTCAGCAAGACGCCCCTGAGGTTCGCGCCACAGCTGGTACTTGAGTCGGGGCCGCGCCGCGCGCGCACCCTTAGGCTTCAGGAGAACATGGCGGAAGGGAGCGTCTAGCTGTTCCGGGGACGCCGGAGGAGAACGGTAAGATGATGCCGCGGCAGCCAAACTTCCATCAACCAAAGAGGGGTCGCAAAAGAGGTAAGGTGGGCAGAGTGGAGACGTCAGGCAGCGACGGTTGCAACAGCAACTATATCTTTTTTGAGATGCGGTGACCAGAATTGTACACAGTATTCAAGGTGCGGTCTCACCATGGAGCGATACAGAGGCATTATGACATTTTCCGTTTTATTCACCATTCCCTTCCTAATAATTCCCAACATTCTGTTTGCTTTTTTGACTGCCGCAGCACACTGAACCGACGATTTCAATTTGTTATCCACTATGACACCTAGATCTCTTTCCTGGGTGGTAGTTCCTAATATGGAACCTAACATTGTGTAACTACAGCAAGGGTTATTTTTCCCTGTATGCAACACCTTGCACTTGTCCACATTAAATTTCATCTGCCATTTGGATGCCCAATTTTCCAGTCTAACAAGGTCCTCCTGTAATGTATCACGGTCTGCTTGTGATTTTCTCTGAATAATTTTGTATCATCCACAAATTTGATAACCTCACTCGTCGTATTCCTTTCCAGATCATTTATATATATATTGAAAAGCACCGGTCCAAGTACAGATCCCTGAGGCACTCCACTGTTTACCCTTTTCCACTGAGAAAATTGACCATTTAATCCTACTCTCTGTTTCCTGTCTTTTAACCAGTTTGTAATCCACGAAAGGACATCGCCTCCTATCCCATGACTTTTTAGTTTTCTTAGAAGCCTCTCATGAGGGACTTTGTCAAACGCCTTCTGAAAATCCAAATACACTACATCTACCGGTTCACCTTTATCCACATGTTGGTTATTCAAGCAAGCTTTCCCAGACACAATCTAATATCACGTTATAGATACAAACCAAGGACTTCAAATATTCAGCCATTAATCATGCCATTTTTACATAGCATTTAATTTATTTGTATACCGTTTAACCGTTTATTCTTTCCTATCTCTTCCTTCTTATCCAAGTTCTGCTACCCTTGTTATTTGTAACTGCTCCTTCGATCACCACAGTTCTAGTTGTTGTATTTAATGCACTCCCGTTCCATGTAAACCAGCAAGATATGTGCTCATGATTGCCGGTATATAAAAACCTTAAATAAATAAATAAATAAATAAATGTTTATTAACCCCTTCAAAAATATGAAGCAGATTTGTTAGGCAAGACTTTCCTTGGGTAAATCCGTGTTGACTGTGTTCCATTAAACCATGTCTTTCTATATGCTCTACAATTTTGATCTTGAGAATAGTTTCCACTATTTTTCCTGGCACTGAAGTCAGGCTCACTGGTCTATAGTTAAAACCAAGGCTAAAAAATTATCACCTCCTCTCCATACCTGAGAACTTTAGACTCTAGTCACCTTGAGATTGTCATGGATTAGTCAGGGATAGATGGTATGCACAAACTTTCTCCTCTTTCTCATATACTTTATGCAAACATTTACACATACATGTTCAATCTTACATAAACTCCCTTATATCTTCTCTCACACGCATGCTGACTGGGTCACAAACTCTGGCTCACACACACACATGTTCACTGGTTTAAATAGTCCTCTTTCTTACACATGCTCATTGGTATGCTCGTTCTCTCTCACTCGCACACATGCTCACTGGCTCACTCACTCTCGTTCACACATATGCTCTGGAAAGTACAGCAAACTTAACTGCATTATGAGTGCAACAATGGAAAAACAGAAACATCATCATTCCTCATAAAATATTAAGCAATAAAGTCAAGAGCTATAAAACATCATTCATAATATTAAAACCATACTAATAAAAAGAATAAATGTCATAATGCCTCTATATCGCTCCATGGTGAGACCACACCTCAAATACTGTGTACAATTCTGGTCGCCGAATCTCAAAAAAGATATAGTTGCAATGGAGAAGGTACAGAGAAGGGCAACCAAAATGATAAAGGGGATGGAACAGCTCCCCTATGAGGAAAGGCTGAAGAGGTTAGGGCTTTTCAGCTTGGAGAAGAGACGGCTGAGGGGGGATATGATAGAGGTCTTTAAGATCATGAGAGGTCTTGAACGAGTAGATGTGACTCGGTTATTTACACTTTCGAATAATAGAAGGACTAGGGGGCATTCCATGAAGTTAGCAAGTAGCACATTTAAGACTAATCGGAGAAAATTCTTTTTCACTCAACGCACAATAAAGCTCTGGAATTTGTTGCCAGAGGATGTAGTTAGTGCAGTTAGTATAGCTGGGTTCAAAAAAAGTTTGGATAAGTTCTTGGAGAAGTCCATTAATGGCTATTAATCAATTTTACTTAGGGAATAGCCACTGCTATTAATTGCATCAGTAGCATGGGATCTTCTTAGTGTTTGGGTAATTGCCAGGTTCTTGTGGCCTGGTTTTGGCCTCTGTTGGAAACAGGATGCTCGGCTTGATGGACCCTTGGTCTGACCCAACATGGCAATTTCTTATGTTTCTTAAGCTTTGACTGACACTGGCACACTGAGTGCACTGAGCATGCTCAGCCTGCAATTATCCCTGTGAGCCACAGGTGTCTCCCTCAGTCTCGTCTTATAGCTAAAAGAGCAAGCGAAACTAAAATAAAAGTAAAAACGTACACAGACCCAACTCCACGGGGTGGCGGGTGGGTTTCGTAAGGACTAGCATCCTGCTGTCCTGTGAGAACACCTGTTACAGGTAAGCAACATTTGCTTTCTCACAGGTCAAGCAGGATGGTAGTCCTCACATATGGGTGAGTACCGAGCTGAGGATGCCCGAGAGTGCACCAAATGCACCCAAGATGCGCGAAAGGCACAATGACGGGGGTGGAATTTGGAACGGAGGGCATCCTGAAACCCTTAACGGGTTGGTGGAAGGATGTTGGGTAGTGTGATGGCTCACCATCCGTGAGGCCTCGGGCGCCGCCCTTCCATCATCCGTCCTGTGCCGCCACCAGCGGCCAAGGTCCCTGGAGTTCGACAGGCTCAAGTAACTCCCGGGGTCCGTGCCGCCGCTGGCCCTGGTTTGGCTGGGCTCCTAAGTTCCCTTCAAGCAGGGTTGGGGGTAAGCAACCCCCCAATCCCCAAAGACAACACAGAGAGAGAGCGGTAGTTCCTTCAAAGTAGTTTATAACGTACCACCTGGAAACATTACATGAGGGTTGTCCCATCCCCCTCCAGCCCTCCGCTTCTCTTACAAGCAGTGCTATCACAGAGTAACCTTTTACTTCTTATGCTTAGCTCTATTACAAGACCTAACCCACAGGCCCCTTTAGAGTCCTCCTCCCGGGCTTCCCCTTTAGGCTAAGGAATATACTTTACCCCAAACAGCTTCCTCGGTATCCATATACAAACTGGAGGACTCCTCTCCCCCTGAACCTACCTCCATCTCTTCCTCCTCTGACTCTGAAGAGCTGGGTTTTTGTGGCCAGTTCCACCAAGGGGGCACGCCCTCTTCCTCCACCTCCATGGACTCAGCGGTGTCTGCCTCATTAACCTCTATGCCTGCCACCTGTTCGCCTTCAGGCTTTCCTCCCCTGTCTGGTGGTGTTTCAGGGGAGCTGGGATTCGTAGTCCTTCTCTTCTTCCCCTGCGCCCCCTGCTGTCTGGCTCTGGTATTCTTGTTGCTCTTATGGTAGCTTGTCAGCTCCTGCCTGCGGCCGGGCTGCGCTACATCACAGTAGTTAAACCGAAAAGAATAAGAGTAGACAGACTGGCCAAACATGGAGCATGCCGGCTAGTCGTATCTAAGCAATAGTGGGCTGTGAATGTATGGAGAGAACTCCAGGTTGCAGCCTGATAAATATGTACAAGCAGCAGCGGCCGAGGGGAAGCTATTAAGGCTGGGACGGACGCAACAGAGTGTGGTTACATACAGTGTTGTAGTGAAATGCCTGCTTGTTGGTAGAAAAGAGATACAGACCGTCAATTAGGAGGAATAGGTCTGTTTGCCCACTGGAACTCGCAGCTTGACTCTTGCCACAGAAGGAAAGAGTTAGGTGGAATTCCTATGGAGTGTAGTGCGGTCTAGATAGAATGCAAGTGCACTATTACAGTCCAAGGAGTGGAAAAACCCTCTCACTCTTGTGAGAGAGACGTGTTGGGAAAAATGGGCAGAGTATATCCTGAGTAAGGTGAGATGCAACGTCTACCTTAAGAAAGATAGGAAGTTGAATGCGTAAAAACCACTCGGTGACGGAGGAACGCAGGGTCGGATGAGTATGTAACAAAGTGTGTAACTCACTGACCCTGTTGGCAGAAATTACATTTATGAGGGAAAGTATTTCCCACATCAAACTGTGAAATGACAGGAGTGGAAAGGCTCAAACGGAGAACGTATGAGACTTATAAGGATAAGATATAGGTTCCATTCCGTGACTAGTGAAAATAGAGGCGGCTTGATCAGTGGATAATCTATGGTAAGCTGACTCAGAAGGGATGTACCGTAAATCGGGTATCCCCACTCCCAAACGATACACCAATTGGAACAGAGGTGTACCTATGTGGAGGATGTCTGGGGAGCAGAATCCGTGGGAGCAAGAGAAGAGAGTGGTGTAGAAAAAGAAAAAAGGGTAATACCCTTTTGTATGCGTCATGTGGTAAATCATGCCATTTTGAATGGTAGGATTTATGTGTGGAAGGTATTGTGACGCTATCAGTACCTGAGAACATCGGTGAGTCTACGATTTGTGACTGACTGGTGAGAAGGCGAATTGGTTACTGGTGTGATAGATTGAGAAGTATGGGAAGCATACTGGCATCGGCCAGGACGTGGGTCTGAGGAACAGTGAACCCTGTCCCGGTTCAACATTAGAAGAGTGCTGGCTATGAGAGGCAGCAGAAAAGATATATTTAAGAGGCCCTTGATGGAAGAAAGGCGTCTATGGGAACGCATTGGAAACATGTGTAGTGAGTAGAATCTGTGCACCGTATGGTTCAATTCGGACGCAGAGGGTAAGTTCGATTGACCTCAGCGTTAGAAGATTTTTCCCACTACACATGTAGTCCGAGACCATTCAAGAGAATGGAAACCTACATGGAGAAGGTCTGCTAGTGCGTTCAGTAAATCTCTTAGATAAGTGGCCCGAGGATGCATGAAGTGAGCAAGGGCCAAGGGTAGAGCCTCGCAGCTTCCTTGCAGAGCAGCTAAGAGGTTATGCGTGATTGTGTGCTGGAAAGCACATTGTCCCTATGCTGTCTGTCTGTATGCACAAAGATTTGTAGCAGAGGTAGTATTGGAAGGCATAAGGGTATAACTCATGGCTACAAGCTCCAGGATGTTTATGTGAAACTGTGCGGGAGCAGAATAGATGCATATTGGGTTGAGAAGATTTTAGGTCAAACTTACAACCCTGAGGAAATGCGAGCATGAGCGAGATCAGACTAGGTTTTGGTTCTAGATCTGCAATATAGATGAGGGACGAAAGGGGTTGAACAGCTTGGACCCACTGATAATGGAATTTCACTGAATCTAACCCATAGCAGTCTTGGATCTATGAGGAAAGTGCATAGTGAAAAAACCCCATGGCCCGACAATGAAAGAATTGAGGGGCTGAAGTTATGGAATATGCGCGCAGGGACATATAGGAATTTATTAAAATGTCTGCGCGTATGCTGGACAGGAAGGTCATTGTGACTGTGGTGTCCAGAAGTGTTGTATAAGGGATTTATGGCAGTGACAGTAATCCCAGTTAGTAAATGTATAGTGAGTCATGAAGAAGTTAGAGCTCCGTGCGTGGACTGACTGTGGTTATGCAGCTGTCCATGCAAGGAAAAGCGTGAATGATGTTGCACTCCGCAGAGAAGCAGTATTCAACGATAGTGATTCAATGAATACCCCAGTTGCTGAAGCTGGTGCAACCGGCAGAACTTGGGATTGTAATATTGTTGACTCACCATGAAGCACATAGAAAGATTAGAGATAATGTACTTACTGCAATATGGAAGCATGGCAACGAGAGATACCATTTTACCTGTGCCTTCTGAAGAAAGTTGGTATTTCTGAGGTCCAGGATGGGTGGAGAGTAACTACTTTCTGTTGAAAGAAAGAATAGTGTAATTAAAACTCCCCAACACCCCCCCTCCCCCCTCTGCGCTTTGTAGCGTCTGGGGGAGTGTACCGGGAACTTTGGTACAAAGTGGGGTGGCTGCTCTGATATCCGGCCAGTTGGGAGACCAGGAGGTGTCCAACTGGAGGGGCTGATGTAATCTGGATATCATGTAACCTCCCACGGGAGTGTGAGCAGTAAAGTCTTACCCGCATTTCTGTGTGCTGTACAAGGAGACATCGAGACCTGTCGTCAGGCTTCGAGGTGGACTTGCACTTGAGGCAGTATTTGCTGGATCTCGTGTTTAGCAGATCAGCGAATACACTTGGAACTTTGGTTCTGAAGCAGGAACCAGAAGCCAGAGCATTAATCAGTACAGAGCCTCATTGCTGAAAAAGGGAGGAAGCCCTGATGCAATCCCAGAGAAATGATAGAGAGGTTCTCCTGGTATTGTGGCTGACATAGCTAGCATAGCAATATGTGACACTAATACGGTTCTTGGACAGTACATGACCTAGAACGTTTTGAACCATGTGGCCCGAATTAGAGAACACATCTCAATGGGCATGCTGCAGAAGCAGGTACTTACCATCCGACGTGGATCGCCGAAGGACGAGCCGGTGAAGATTGTTGGCTCTGTGGATTTCTGGAGTCCTCGAGGGGTAGCCTGGGACGTAGACGTCCGTCTCAACTCTGATGCCTGGTATGGTGGCATAGGTATAGAGGAGACAGGCTGGGCGTGGCTGGCGCTTACACTGTAATTAGCGGAGGGCCACAATCCTGCACCGGTAGGGCATGCCTTGGGAACAGGGGAGCCGATTAATGAGCTCGTGAACCCGACTCTCGTCGCAGCGGTTCAATGTCTCGTGATGCCAGTTGTGATGTAGTGCAGCGCTGCCGGGGGCAGGAATGGATAAGATACCATAAGGTGGCTGGTAATACTAGAGCCAGCCAGCAGGGGGCCTATTTCAGACCGTACAGAAAAATGCCCGGGAGAGGGGCACCAGCCCACTCTCCCACCGAAATAGTCAAACAACTGTGCCCTGCATCCCGCAGGGAACACAGAAGAAAGGGAGCCAGCCAGCAGGGGGCCTATTTCAGACCGTACAGAAAAATGCCCGGGAGAGGGGCACCAGCCCACTCTCCCACCGAAATAGTCAAACAACTGTGCCCTGCATCCCGCAGGGAACACAGAAGAAAGGCCTGAACAAAATCACAAAGATGTGACGCAGCTGACCAAAGAGGTACACTCCCTGCGCAGAGGCTAGGGAGAAAGACGAGGGGGGGGGGGGAGGAGGGGGCCAGCCAGCAGGGGGCCTATTTCAGACCGTACAGAAAAATGCCCGGGAGAGGGGCACCAGCCCACTCTCCCACCGAAATAGTCAAATAACCGTGCCCTGCATCCCGCAGGGAACACAGAAGAAAGGCCTGAACAAAATCACAAAGATGTGACGCAGCTGACCAAAGAGGTACACTCCCTGCGCAGAGGCTAGGGAGAAAGACGAGGGGGGGGGGGGCCAGCCAGCAGGGGGCCTATTTCAGACCGTACAGAAAAATGCCGGGAGAGGGGCACCAGCCCACTCTCCCACCGAAATAGTCAAATAACCGTGCCCTGCATCCCGCAGGGAACACAGAAGAAAGGCCTGAACAAAATCACAAAGATGTGACGCAGCTGACCAAAGAGGTACACTCCCTGCGCAGAGGCTAGGGAGAAAGACGAGGGGGGGGGGGCCAGCCAGCAGGGGGCCTATTTCAGACCGTACAGAAAAATGCCGGGGAGAGGGGCACCAGCCCACTCTCCCACCGAAATAGTCAAATAACCGTGCCCTGCATCCCGCAGGGAACACAGAAGAAAGGCCTGAACAAAATCACAAAGATGTGACGCAGCTGACCAAAGAGGTACACTCCCTGCGCAGAGGCTAGGGAGAAAGACGAGGGGGGGGGGGGCCCAGCCAGCAGGGGGCCTATTTCAGACCGTACAGAAAAATGCCGGGGAGAGGGGCACCAGCCCACTCTCCCACCGAAATAGTCAAATAACTGTGCCCTGCATCCCGCAGGGAACACAGAAGAAAGGCCTGAACAAATCACAAAGATGTGACGCAGCTGACCAAAGAGGTACACTCCCTGCGCAGAGGCTAGGGAGAAAGACGAGGGGGGGGGGGGCCAGCCAGCAGGGGGCCTATTTCAGACCGTACAGAAAAATGCCGGGGAGAGGGCACCAGCCCACTCTCCCACCGAAATAGTCAAATAACTGTGCCCTGCATCCCGCAGGGAACACAGAAGAAAGGCCTGAACAAATCACAAAGATGTGACGCAGCTGACCAAAGAGGTACACTCCCTGCGCAGAGGCTAGGGAGAAAGACGAGGGGGGGGGGGGGCCAGCCAGCAGGGGGCCTATTTCAGACCGTACAGAAAAAATGCCCGGGAGAGGGGCACCAGCCCACTCTCCCACCGAAATAGTCAAATAACTGTGCCCTGCATCCCGCAGGGAACACAGAAGAAAGGCCTGAACAAATCACAAAGATGTGACGCAGCTGACCAAAGAGGTACACTCCCTGCGCAGAGGCTAGGGAGAAAGACGAGGGGGGGGGGGGCCAGCCAGCAGGGGGCCTATTTCAGACCGTACAGAAAAATGCCCGGGAGGGGGCACCAGCCCACTCTCCCACCGAAATAGTCAAATAACTGTGCCCTGCATCCCGCAGGGAACACAGAAGAAAGGCCTGAAACAAAATCACAAAGATGTGACGCAGCTGACCAAAGAGGTACACTCCCTGCGCAGAGGCTAGGGAGAAGACGAGGGGGGGGGGGGCCAGCCAGCAGGGGGCCTATTTCAGACCGTACAGAAAAATGCCCGGGAGAGGGGCACCAGCCCACTCTCCCACCGAAATAGTCAAACAACTGTGCCCTGCATCCCGCAGGAACACAGAAGAAAGGCCTGAACAAAATCACAAAGATGTGACGCAGCTGACCAAAGAGGTACACTCCCTGCGCAGAGGCTAGGGAGAAAGACGAGGGGGGGGGGGGCCAGCCAGCAGGGGGCCTATTTCAGACCGTACAGAAAAAATGCCCGGGAGAGGGGCACCAGCCCACTCTCCCACCGAAACAGTCAGATAACCGTGCCCTGCATCCCGCAGGGAACACAGAAGAAGGCCTGAACAAAATCACAAAGATGTGACGCAGCTGACCAAAGAGGTACACTCCCTGCGCAGAGGCTAGGGAGAAAGACGAGGGGGGGGGGGGCCAGCCAGCAGGGGGCCTATTTCAGACCGTACAGAAAAAATGCCCGGGAGAGGGGCACCAGCCCACTCTCCCACCGAAACAGTCAAATAACCGTGCCCTGCATCCCGCAGGGAACACAGAAGAAGGCCTGAACAAAATCACAAAGATGTGACGCAGCTGACCAAAGAGGTACACTCCCTGCGCAGAGGCTAGGGAGAAAGACGAGGGGGGGGGGGGCCAGCCAGCAGGGGGCCTATTTCAGACCGTACAGAAAAATGCCGGGGAGAGGGGCACCAGCCCACTCTCCCACCGAAATAGTCAAATAACCGTGCCCTGCATCCCGCAGGGAACACAGAAGAAAGGCCTGAACAAATCACAAAGATGTGACGCAGGCTGACCAAAGAGGTACACTCCCTGCGCAGAGGCTAGGGAGAAAGACGAGGGGGGGGGGGGCCAGCCAGCAGGGGGCCTATTTCAGACCGTACAGAAAAATGCCGGGGAGAGGGGCACCAGCCCACTCTCCCACCGAAATAGTCAAATAAACCGTGCCCTGCATCCCGCAGGGAACACAGAAGAAAGGCCTGAACAAAATCACAAAGATGTGACGCAGCTGACCAAAGAGGTACACTCCCTGCGCAGAGGCTAGGGAGAAAGACGAGGGGGGGGGGCCAGCCAGCAGGGGGCCTATTTCAGACCGTACAGAAAAATGCCGGGGAGAGGGGCACCAGCCCACTCTCCCACCGAAATAGTCAAATAACCGTGCCCTGCATCCCGCAGTGACACAGAAGAAAGGCCTGAACAAAATCACAAAGATGTGACGCAGCTGACCAAAGAGGTACACTCCCTGCGCAGAGGCTAGGGAGAAAGACGAGGGGGAGGAGGGGACCACTGCCAGGCATGCACCTGTGCACTGATGGGAAAGAGGGAAGGAGGGAGGGGAAACCGTAACCCTGGCATGGGGGCTGTGGGGTTGCTCCCGGTTGCCCAAGCGGGACCCCGAGGCTCGCAGCTACCTAAGGGCGGGAACGCCTCACTGCTCCCGTACACGCGCTCCTATTGAAGGGCGTGCGCTACTGCCCGAAAACAAAAGGCCTAAATGTGGACGGCGAGTTCAGGCTGGGGTCCCTCCCGAACCGAGCACAGGACGTCAGCCACCGCCCAACGCCAGATGAATAATGGCACCGTGTCTGTGGCCGCAGCGTGGGCGTACTCGGCCCCCACTCTGGCCCGCACCACGCTGCGGAAGAAGGCCGAGCAGTCATCTGGGCTGCCACCATCCAACGCCACCAGCCTGGTCCGATGAATAACAAACTTGGCGGTGGCGAGGAGGTAATTGACAAGGTTGCCCCTAGCCCTCATCCGCTGGTTCCCAGGCGTGGCACATCCGTAGAGGAAGAGGTGAGGGCTAAAGTGCAGCCAGAAGTGGAGGAGGAGGGCCTTCAGCTCTGCGAGGAAGGGTGAGAGGCGAGGACACCGCAGGAAGATGTGCTCTAGCGAGTCCTCTACCCCGCAGAAACAGCACCCTCCTCCCGTACCCCTGACGCGCGCCAGCAGGCTGCCGGTCGCGACGGCCCCGTGGGCGATGCGCCAGCTCAGGTCCCCGGTGGGCTTTGGAATCAGTTCCGAATAAAACTGCTTCCACCGGGGTCCGCGCGCATCGCCCAACACTCTCCGCCAGGGGGTGTCCGGGGCGGCCGGAGAGAGAGACCCGGTGCACACAGTGGTGCACCAGGTCTGCGAGGGGCCGCCCTCGTGGCGTCCTGGAGAGGGATCCGCCGCAACTCCTGCAGCCTGCTGAGGCTGCGGGAAGGGGGACAGGGAGGTCGAGGGGGTCCCTGTTGAATGGGGGGGGCCAATAAGCAGGTCCGGGAGAACGGGGGGAGGGGGGGGGCGGGGGTGGGGACTCCCGGCCTGAAGGACCCCCTCGGACGGGCTGGAGGGGCCGGGGGGTAAAAAGGCCCCGTATCTCCCTGAGCAGGTGACCGGCTACGTACGGGTGCCCCATGCCCATACGCCGGGCCAGCGCTTCTGGGACAACCCAACATCGCCGGTCAGTGCTCAGGAGATCTCCGACCCGTGTGGTTCCGGACGCTATGAGCCATCGGCGCACCTGAGGGGACTCCAGGGCATTCACAACCAGAGCGGGGTTGTGAATAAGGGGCTCTGCCGGAGTATCCAAACTCAGGGGCGCCGAGGGGTCTCGTGTTCCGGAGACCACACTCCAGGCTTTGAAAATGTCCTGGTAGAAGAGCGGCAGCGCAGGGAAGTCGCGTGCGTACACTTCCCTGTTGATTATCAAGAGCTGCCAGTCGTACCGCAAACCCGCCCACATGCTGGAGGAAAAAGGCCCCCAGCGGGCGCCACTGCGGAGGCGGGTCTGCGTACAGGAACCTCCGCAAGGCCTGGAGCCGCAGGGTGTGGACCTTGCATCTAATGTCCACCACCCCCTGCCCTCCCTCCCCGAGGGGGAGCCCCAGGACACCCGCGGAGACCCAGTGCTTCCCCCCGGCCCAGAAGAAGTCCAGCAACTTCCTCTGGGTCCGGGAGATGAACTCCGAGGGCGGCCTCAGGGCGGCCAGCCGGTGCCACAGCATGCCGGACACCAGCTGGTTCACCACCAAGGCCCTCCCTCGGAAGGACATGAGCTTTACGAGACCCTTCCACGCCCCCAGACGAACTGCGACCTTCTCCTCCAACTCCTTCCAGTTCGCCGGGGCCGCGGACTTCGCAGCGGAGAGGTGGACACCCAGATATTTCAGGGTCCCCCTGCCCCAGGAAAAATTAGCAATCTGGCTAGGGGGAGGGTCCACCCGTTGCGGCCCTACCCAAAGTCCCGGAGCTCTTGACCCAGTTGATTCGGGCCGAGGATGCGGATGAATAAACCCGCTGGCAGGCTCGCACCCCTCTCCAAATCAAGTGGGTCTCGGACCACGAGGAGCACGTCGTCAGCGTACGCCGACAGGGTGATCCGCATCTCCGGCGTCCGCAGCACCAAGCCAACGAGCCGCCTGCGCAGAAGACACAGAAACGGCTCGATGGCCAGGGCGTAGAGCTGACCGGAGAGCGGGCACCCCTGACGTACTCCTCGACCGAATGCCAGAGGCGGCCGTCAAGGACCAGTTGACCTTAACAAGGCACTCCGCAGAAGAGTACAGGACACGGAGAAGACCCACGAAACGGGGGCCGAATCCGAATGCCTGGAGGGTTCCCATGAGGTACGTGTGATCCACCCTGTCGAAGGCCTTCTCCTGATCAAGGGACAAAAAACCTACCGGCCCCATAGTGCAGAGGTGAAGGGAAAGAAAGGGGACTACCAATACCACAATGCACTGGGGCATTGGTTCAGAAATGGTCAAAAGCATCCCCCAGAAATCAGGTCACTGTGCGGCTCAGTCTGAGATTTTGTCAATGTTTACTCTATTTTGAGTAAAACAGAGTTGAGAACACCAGGTGATGCCTACCAAATTCCATGTCATTTTGAAATAGAAGTCCAGTCCTGATTTTTTTCATGCCTGTTCAATCTTGTGCTTTCTAGCATGCATTAAAGTGGTGTTAGGGAAAGAGGATTAGAGTGAACCCTCATAATGACATGAAGCTGGATTGGAAACAATGTACAAATACTGGATCCTACAATTTTTGATTCATAGTGGATTTCATCTACTTAAGTTTAAGGTGAGATGAGCAGATGACTTCCTGAACACTGATACATCTTAGGTTGGTCCATTCTATAACATTTTGGGATTCACTTACCTGCTTTTCTAATTGATCATGCCAGCATCCTGGATAATAATTAGAATAACATTGTAATTTTTTTGGCATTGATGGATTTTCTGATTAGTAACCTTTTCTAAGAATATCCTTGGGAATATGAACTACTTGCCTAATGAGCTGCAAATACGTTAAAAAATGTTCTTTAAAAATGCTGAAAAAGCAGAATGTGCTATATGATGGAGAACAGCTCAAAATTCCTGATCAGTAACATAGACTCCAGTTTGCTATGCACTTTACAGATTCAGTGGATAAGCTATTCACACTACAGTCATCTCCTATCTGTCCTACTGTATGGTATGCAGGACTCCCTAGCATCCTAAACCACTGGCTACAGCTCGTACAGAATGCTGCTGCTTGCCTGATAACAAAAGTACATACTTTTGACCACATCACCCTAGTCCTGAAAAACTTACACTGGTTGCCCATAGCCTACTGCACCAAATACTTAATCTTGACTCTGACCTACAAATCCCTCAACTACCAAACATTTACCCTACCTCAGCAACACCATCACCTGCTATGAGCCCTCCTGTTGGACCACTACAGTCCATGTTACAAGCTAACCTTGAGACCCCACCGCTGAGAACCATGCAGCTCACCAACACCAGAAACAGAACCCCTTCAGGCTCTACCCACAACCCTTTGGAACTCCCTGCCTCCTTATTTATTTAGTTAATTTTATATTCTGCCTTTTTGGCACTTCAGAGTGGATTATATTCAGATACTGTAGGTATTTCCCTATCCCCCAAAGTTTATAATGTAAGTTTGTATCTGAGGCAACAGAGGGTAAACTGACTTGCCCAAGATCACAAGGAGCAGTAGTAGATTTTAACCTTGGCTTTTTCCACTGCTCCAACCACTAGGCTACTCCTTCACATAGCAGGCTGACCTCAGACCTCCTATCATTCAGAAAACTATTAAAATCATGGCTGTTTTCAGCAGCGTTCACTATCAGCCACTAACATTCAGGAATTACTACTGTCCTGATCCTCTGTATCCATTGCTCAGACACTGACACTTGTACCTCCTAGAATTGACAGAAAAGCCCCATCTTTTCTGGGCAAAACACAATGACAACCCAGATCTACCAAGCAAACCCATGATGCAAATCTGATATAATCCTCTCCTGTTCCTACTGGCACAATTCTTCTCAGAGTATATAAACCAAATAGTATTACTATGTCTATCTTATTTTGATCTATTTAATTAATTGTAATTCACTTTTAACTCTCTTCTTGGAAAAGCATGTCATAAATGAATGATCTAATTTGAAATATTTACTGGTTTAAATGTTTTAGAAAGTTTACATATTTACACAACTTGATAGAAGCTGTTATGTAGTTTGCACTAGGGAAGCACTATTACCATTTTTAAAAATATTCAGGCTAAACAAAAATATCAACACTTTTTTGCTGACTTATTTTTCCCCAAAGTTAGAATGTACATAAGTGTATGAAGTTTTGAAAGTTCACCTCATTTACTTCCCTCATCTGTGCAGTGCTCAGTAATTCAGGATGTTGCTGTCCTCTTTGTCATCAGAAATCTGATAACACCGCTTCACATATAACATATCCTGTATTTAGAATCATCTCTAGGCTTGTGGGAATAGAACCAGTGCACCAGGCCCTGTGCCTAGAGTGAACCTGAACATCTTCAATCTTGCAGATGCCTCAGGTCCCATGCATTTGGACATGCCCTCACATGCACAGGCATGCTCTGCACCATAGGCACCTGGCCATAAGAGGTTTGTGAAGGCTAAGCCTGTCTTTCCCAAAGCCTGATGGCATGGCCTAATGGCATTGTTAACCTGCATGAGCCAAAAAGATGGCAGTGGTGGTGTCATCAGCCAGTGCAGGCCAAAGGCAGGAGAAGGACTGGACCGAGGCATTATTATCAGCCCATAGGGATGTGAATGAGAAGAATTAAGCCCTTGAGATCCCTCAATAGTCAGGGCAGAGGCAATGAGGAAGTAGTCATAGATCTTGTTCTACCACCTTTCTCCTTGTAGATTCACATCTACTATCTTAAAACTTTGGCTTATGTAATGTCAGCTTCAAAAGCCAGGAAATTCAGGCTGAGGGTCGTGAAGAGTACTTGAAGGGTGTGTCTAGCACATTCATTGTACTTACTCCCCCCTCCTCCTCCCTACCCAATTCACATCTTCTCATAGTTCTTTCTTTTTTCTAAAAGATTTTGAAGGACGTTATCCTTCTTACAGTATGTCCTTCTTACATAGTTCTGTTCTGCTAGTAGCCGCCCGTGCCCTATGAGAGAGGAGCCACACATTTTCAAACCTTTATCACAATGAAGAGTGTTTTGTATTTTTTTTCTGAAATCTGGATGCCAAGGTCTATTGCCTTTGCCTGTAGCCCATAATATTATTCCAGGTTGCTAAGGAAGTCTTGAATGGGATATTTTTTCTTAAAAGCTACTTCTATGATGCTTAGAGGTTAGTGTAGTTACTGTGAACTAGAAAGACAGACTGCATCTTTGTGTAGGTAGGATGAATACTTTGCATGTCAAATGGGTATTCTGTGTTTTTCTGATAATATAAGGCTTTTGATAGTTTGGTGTCACACAGGGATGTGATGCTATCATGGCAAGACACTATCATGAAGAAATAGCCTTAAGAACTCTCTACCTAGCTTGATGCACTCTCTACCTAGCTTCAATCAAGCTAGGTAGAGTATATTGTACAAATCAACTCTTCTTTTACCTTTCATCGCTCCAAATGACAGAAAATCTTCAGTGATGTCAACTTTGCTGTTCGTACCTCTGACTGTGTATATAAAACTGCACCCCCAAACCTACCCCAGCCCCCCAAACCCCACCCTGAGTTAAAAGTGCCCCCTTTTACAGTGGCATAAATAGTTAAGTTCTCTCTTAACCCCCCCCCCCCCCCCCTTAATCAGCATGTGGGATCAGGGATATTTCTGCTATATTTATAGCATTTTGATAAATCTAGACCAGAGAATGAAGAAGGCAGAGTCAAAGAGTTTTTAAAAAGGTCAGTAGCTCAGGCTTCTAACAAACAATACCTACCTTTTAAAAACAGTTTTTGCAGTAAGGAAAAGCTCTTTCCCTCTTTAGACTTGCAATTGTTTAAAATGGTATGATAAATGTGAGCTAGGCTTGTCAGTTTAATCATATGAGGAAAAGAAAAATATTTCCATAGACTGGAATAGGAGATCCATACATGTGACAAATGATCTTCTGGAGACATGCCTGCTTTTGGCAGGATTAAATATATTCAGGTTTATGGGAATATCATATTGAATAAAGATGGTGTAAGTTTGCAGTTAAACAATCCCTTTAGGGCCAGTCTGTAGGGGTGCAGCATGACAAGCTATCTTAATGGTATCTATGCTATGCTGCCTCCTTCATGCCACAAATTTCTTTTTGGAGCCCTGGTGTGTTTTCTTTTGGTCCATCCAAAGTCTCTCTCAGATAGCAACTGTCACAAAAAGAGCCTATTTGGCAAAACCACACATTATTGGTCTTGTACAATAAGGCTGAGCAAACTTTTCAAGCCTTGCCACATTGCAGCCATACAATTGGTTTCATTCCTCCAAGTTGGATAACATCATATATATATATCTATATCTCTGTATCTAACATATAGAGTCATTCATCAAAATGTGTTATGGCGTTAACGCCCGCAATAATGCCATAAACATGTGTTAATGCCATAATGCACGCGATACTAATGGTATTGCATCGCGCGAATGGAATTTTTTCATAGGGTGGGATAGTGGAAAGGTTTGGGCTGGATTAATGAAAATGAAGGGCATTTTCGCACCATGCAATAGCATACCGCATGCTGGAAATAACTGTACCTTTTTTCCTAGCCTTAAGCTGTGCAAAATGCCTGAAACGGCCATAACACAATTTGCAATAAAGATTGCAAATTGCATTTTGGGCATACGGAGAAGGGAGTGGAGTAGAGAGTAGAGCACAAAGTGTAGGTAGAGAGAGCGAGCCTCTGGGGAGATTGTCACAGTATACAACTATTTATATCAGTATAAGAGGGCCAGCTAACAACTCGAGGTGAGGTTTTGGTGATGGCTTAAGGTTTTGGGGTCAGTTTTACATGCAGAGTGAGATGTACGAACAACACGGTACACCTTGGTGAAGATTTGACATCATTTGGAGTGAGGAAAGTCTCACTAATATGAGATTTCTACAATGTTCTCTCGCCCTAGCTTGACGGGCTCTATACTAGGGTACTATCAAGATAGGGCGAGAGAACACTGTAGAAATCTCATGTCTGTGAGACTTTCCTCACTCCAAATGACTTCAAATCTTCACTGAGATGTACCGTGTTGCGGTCTCTACCGCTTCCCTCCGCTTAGGGCTCAAACCCGCCTACCTCCGCTTCAGGAATCACCGCATTCCGCCCACTCTGGACCCCGGGGGCTTCTCTCACTCCACGTGGCGGCCGCCATTACGTGCCTGCTTCTCGCCAGTCTCTCGCGCGTGTGAGGACGCCCGTCTTGAGCGCTCAACTCCCGGAAGCCTGGCCCCGCCCGTGCTGCTGACATCATGCCCAAGCCCCGATATAACCGGCGCTCAAACTCTCTCTCATCGCCTTGCAACGAGGTTCACAACTCCATAGTTGTTCTTAGTTGCGTTCCTGGTGATCTCCACGTTTCCTGCTTCTGACTCTGGTTTGCTTCCGACTCCGCTTCAGCCTGCTGCCTGCCTCTGACTCCGGTTTGCTTCTGACTCCCGCTTGCTTCAGCCTGCTGCTTGCCTCTGACCCCGGTTTGCCTCTGACTCCGCTTCTGCCTGCTGCCTGCCTCTGACCCCGGTTTGCCTCTGACTCCGCTTCAGCCTGCAGCCAGCCCCTGACCCCGGCCTGCTTTCGCTTCAGCCTACAGCCTGCTTTAGCCTCCAGTTTGCTACCGACTCCACTTCAGCCTACAGCCTGCTTCAGCCTCCGGTTTGCTACCGACTCCGCTTCAGCCTACAGCCTGCTTCAGCCCGGTTTGCTACAGACTCCGCTGCCGCCCGCTGCCCTGCCTTCAGCCGGCCCTCGGCCCTGTACAGCCGGTTCCCTGCTTCCCGGGTACCTTGGACTTCCTATCCTCCCTGTTTGCTCTGGTCCCGGTCTAAGCCTATCTCAGCCCCTGGACTTTCTGCCTCTATTCCAAGTCCCGAGGTCCCAGTGCCCTACGGGCTCCTCCCGGGGTGTTCCTTGTTCCCGGGTGAACACCTCCTGCTTGTGGCTCCGCCCCCGGCCTACCCTGTCACCCTAGGTAGGCCGGCCCAAGGGTCCACTATCTCGCCAGCAGTGTCCAACTGCAACAGTTTGCAAGGCCATGGACTCGGCGGAGGCCCCAAGC
Organism: Rhinatrema bivittatum; assembly: GCF_901001135.1. Classification (NCBI taxonomy): domain Eukaryota; kingdom Metazoa; phylum Chordata; class Amphibia; order Gymnophiona; family Rhinatrematidae; genus Rhinatrema; species Rhinatrema bivittatum. Next base: position 306,208,947 of record NC_042619.1, read on the forward strand.
CTGCAGGCCATTCCGGGGATGGCACAATGCCTCCAGCAGCAACAGCACTGTATCGACACACTTGCTGCTACCGTGGAACAGTTGGTCTCCTACCTGGAGGCCCCTCCTCCGGAACCGCCTCCAGCCCCTCCTCCGGCACCAGCACCCAGTTCAGCTTCAGTGACTCAGTTACCCACGCCGACCCGGTATGCCGGGGATATCAAGACATGCCGTGGCTTTTTAAATCAGTGCTACGTGTATTTTGCCCTCCTGCCTGCACAGTTCTCCTCTGACGCAGTTAAAGTAGCATATATATTCTCGCTACTGGATGGTAAGGCCCTTGACTGGGCTTCACCCATGTGGGAGCGTCAGGACCCCTTGCTACAGAATCTGCAGGAATTTGTCCTCAACTTTCGCCTCGCTTTTGATGATCCTGCACGCCAGACCACTGCGGCCTCGGAGCTCTTGCACCTCAGCAAGGGACACGCTCGGTGGCCGATTACACCATAGACTTTCACACGCTGGCCATGGAAGTTGGCTGGCGAGATGATTGCCTTAGGGGAATCTTCCTGGAGGGGCTTGCTAGTCGCATCAAGGATGAGTTAGCAGGCCGGGACCTCCCGGAAGACATAAATGACTTAATTGACATCGCTAACTTTTATAGACATTTTATTCCACAGTACTCGCATCGGGTCGCTCCTCTTACTGCCCTGACCCGCAAGGGAGCCGACGCCAAGAACTGGCCTGACGCTGCGGTCGCAGCTTTCACCGACTTGAAAGAGGCGTTCCTCACGGACACCTGTCTCTGTCATCCCGATCCCGCCAGACCTTTCATCGTCGAGGTCGACGCCTCCAGCATTGCCATCGAGCGGTCCTCAGTCAACACTCCGACTCCGGACAGCTCCTGCCATGTTCTTACTTCTCCAGGAAGTTCTCCCCGCCGAGATTAATTACTCCATCGGCGACAAGGAGCTGCTGGCGATTAAACTCTCGCCTTTGAAGAATGGAGGCAATGGCTCGAGGGGGCCCGACACACGACCACCGTATATACGGATCACAAAAACTTAGAGTTTTTGTCCCAGGCTCAACGACTAAACCAACCCTCGCCAAGCCCGCTGGGCCCTGTTCTTCAGTCGCTTTGATTTCGTTTTACAATACCGGCCGCGGCCAAGAATCTCCGAGCTGATGCTCTCTCTCGGACCTCCTTTTCCGAAGAAGACCAAGAACCTCCACAGTATATCCTCGACCCTAGTAAGGTTCGCCTGTCCGCCCTGACGGTCCTCTCCCAAGATAGGACCGTGGTTCCCCGACGAGACCGTTTAAAGACGCTACGCTGGGCTCATGACTCCCTCACTGGAGGGCACGCAGGACGCGAGAGAACCCTGGAACTCCTTAACCGCTTCTACTGGTGGCCAACATCCGACAAGATGTGCGCACCTACGTTGGTTCCTGTCCCACCTGTGCCCGTCAAAAGCCCAGTCCCGGACCCCGTGCGGTCTCTACAGCCTCTGCCAGTCCCCACAGAGCCCTGGACCCATCTAGCTACAGACTTCATGGTGGACTTGCCCCGTCTCGCGTCAAACGGTTATCTGGGTTACCGTCGACCGCTTCTCTAAGATGGTGCACCTTGTTCCGTTGACCAAGTTACCCTCTGCACCCGAACTAGCTCTCCTCTTTGCCCAGCATATTTTCAGGCTACACGGCCTCCCGCAGGACATCGTTTCCGACCGGGGACCCCAGTTTGTTGCACGCTACTGGAGGGCTCTCTGCAAGTGCTTCAAGGTAAAGCTCAGCTTCTCTACAGCTTTCCACCCGCAGAGTAACGGACAGTCCGAAAGGATGAATCGGTCTCTGAAAACCTACCTACGAGCCTTCACCAATGAAAAGCAAGACAACTGGTCAGAACTACTGCCCTGGGCCGAGTTTGCCTATAACAATCAAGCTCATGCAGCCACCGGGCTCTCACCATTCCAGCTAGTCTACGGGAAACAGCTGAGACCTCCACTTCCCTCGCTATTCCCAGCGCCTCTCCAGCCGCCCAGTTGACGGCGCGCCAGCTACAGACCTTGTGGCAGAAGACCCAGAACCAAACTGCTCCGCTCAGCCTCTTCCGCCAAACCGGCTGACCGCCACCGATGACCGGCTCCTACCTATCAGCCAGGAGACCGGGTCTGGCTTAGCACCAAAACATCCGTCTCCGTCTCCCCTCATGAAGATTTGCGCCCAAATTCTGTGGGCCATTCCAGGTCGCCGAAAGAGTGGGGTCAGTTTCGTATCGGCTGAGGTTGCCATCCTCTCTTCGAGTCCACAATGTTTTTCACGTATCCTTGCTTAAGCCCGTAGTCCTCTCTCGCTATCACCCGCAAACCTCCGGGTCCTTCTTCTACTACCATCGACGATGATCCCACTTACCAGGTACGTGAGGTCCTGGACGTTCGCTTCTACAACCGCAGGTGGGAATATCTACTCGCATGGGAAGGTTGCGGCGATGAGGACAACACCTGGGAACCCAGCCGCAACATCCTGGACAAGTCCTTGTTGCAGCAGTTCCATCGTGACCACCTGGAGAAACCCGGTCCTCTCAAGAGGGGCCATAAAGGGGGGGTACTGTTGCGGTCTCTACCGCTTCCCTCCGCTTAGGGCTCAAACCCACTACCTCCGCTTCAGGAATCACCGCATTCCGCCCGCTCTGGACCCCGGGGGCTTCTCTCACTCCACGTGGCAGCCGCCATTACGTGCCTGCTTCTCGCCAGTCTCGCGCGCGCGAGGACGCCCGTCGTGGGTGCTCAACTCCCGGAAGCCTGGCCCCGCCCGTGCTGCTGACATCACGCCCAAGCCCCGATATAACCGGCGCTCAAACTCTCTCTCTCTCTTTGCTATATTTGTATATTACCTTTGCTAAGGTGCTTTATGGAGCATAACCTAGCATCAGCAATAAAACACTGCTTTTCCTGGAATCTACTGTTGTGCTGACACAGGGCGTGAATGCGTGAGTGTGGCATGAAGTGCTATGTAGCAGATCCTATCAGGAGGAGAACCTGCAGGATGCTGGCTTTGTGTTTCAGGACAGGGGATGCTGTGGACAGGGGCCTGCAGGACAGGAGCATTGTTTGTGTTTCAGGGCAGTGAATATGTGTCTTATCACATCTACAGAGTGAACCTGCTACAACACTCCACACCCAGACAGACCCAGACCCAGCTAGAGACACACCAAACCCAGAAAGAAAGGTCACACACCGTAGGCAAATGGTAAGGGGTGGAACATTTTTCAAAAAACTTAGGTGACCAGCCAAAATTTTTAGAAGCTGGGAAAAATTCCATCCCACCCTGTGCAACATTTATTTTTTGCTTTTTTTTTTTTTTTTACCATTTTCACTAATTATTCCTAGTTTTGTCTTTATTTTTTAATTATTTCTTAGGCCAGGATTCATCATTCTGTGCGAAATGATGAAGCCTGTGCTACAGGGGGCAGGGGGGCCAAGGAAGGGGGGGCGGGCGATAGCCTGCAGCCGATCGCACCACGGTTGTGTGATGCGGCCTGCTGTAGGCTATCGTGGGCATAGCATCACCGTAAAAGGTGGTGTTATTCCCTGTGCTACTGCCGGCGATAATGTTCGAAACATTATTGCCGGCGGGGGTGCCACCACTGCCTCCTCCCTAACTCCGCCTTGACTCCTCCCCTCCCCCTAATTTTAATGTTACTACTGCCGCGAAAAAGGCCCTTTTCGCGTGCGATAGGGCCTTATCGTGTGCATTAGGCCCTAACGCACGTGATAAGTGTTTAGAAAATAATCCCCTTAGGCCTGGATTTTCCATTCTCGCAGAGAATGGTGAATCCAGCGGTAACGGGGTAGGGGGATGAAGGGAGGGGCGGGCCTGCGAAATCCGGCAGCGATCGCACCACTGAGTGTTATCGCTGCCAGATTTCGCACCCAATAGCGCCATCGTGAAAGGTGGTGCTTTTAGGCGTGCTACTGGCGGCGATAATATGGCTTATCTTATCGCTGCCATTGAAGATACCGCCGTGTCTGCCTTCTCGCCGCCCCGACTCCTCCCCTCCCCAACTCCGCCCCCTTGCTATCGCATGCGAAAAGGGTAGAAAATAACCCCCTTAGGCCTGAATTTATCAAAATGCACTAAATACTGCATGCGATGGAAAAAGGGATGTCTTTTATGGTAATATGCAGTTTATTGCAATTTGCGCTAATACCTATACAAAGAGCTAAGTTACTGCAAATTGCGATAACTTTTTTCAGTTGGAGATAAGTGCCAGAAGTGTGGTATTTCCTACATACAACCACTGGGGGCACCCTGTTTACTATCAGTAGCCACTAGGGGGAGGGGGGGGGGAGAGAGAGAGAGAGAGCCTAGCCATAACTCACCAACACTAGATAGGTATTTATATCTGTATGGGAGGTCCACCTAGTAACTCGAGGTGAGGTTTAGGTATTAGTGTAGGGTTAGGGGCCACTTTGACATTCAAAGTGAAATGTACGAATGGAACAGTGCTCTCTTGTGAAGATTTGATGACCTTCAGAGTGAGGAAAAACTCACTCAAAGATGA